>NC_064849.1:25414480-25714480 GCF_024139225.1 Suncus etruscus
GATGCTCAGGGGTTACTCCTGGCTATGCACTCAGAAATCGTCCCTGGCTTTGGAGGACCAAATAGGATGCAGGGAATGAAACCAAGGTCTGTCTTAAGTCAGCCACATGCAAGGCAAATGACCTACCGCTGTGCTATCTCTTTGGCCACTATACAAGGTTTTGGGTTTTTGTTTGTTGGTTTGTTTGGTTTGTTTTTGGGTCACACTTGGCAGCGCTCAGGGTGTCTTCTGGCTCTATGCTCAGAAATCGCTCCTGGCAGGCTCAGGGGACCATATGGGATGCCGGGATTTGAACTACCGTCCTTCTGCATACAAGGCAAACACTTACCTCCATGCTATCTCTCTGGCCCTATACAAGGTATTTTCAATGCTGTTGTAAAAACCACTAATTCAGTGGCTCAAAATATACTCTTACTTTACAGTTCTCAGTGTCAGAGATTTCAAATGAATCTCACCGATCTAAATTCAAGAAAACAAAGTTCTTTGCTCCCTTTTAGATGTCTCAAGGGAAGATGTATATCTTCCCTACATTCTAGTCTCTGGGCCATTTACTATTTAAAGCCAGAAGTCTCTTGAGTGATTTTTGTACCTTCTTCCTCTTTAAAGGGGTTTAGGTGATTATGCTGGGCTCACCTGAATAATGTTAGATTGCTTCTATAGCTTAAGGTCAAATGCTCAGCAACTTTAATACCATCTTCTTGCTTAATGCCCCTCACCTTGCAAGATAATATATTTACAGGTTCCAGAAATTTGGGCAACAGCATCTTTTATTCAAAATGGAACCAAAGATTCTCATTGATTTTTCCACTTTTACTATATTTATTGAAGTTTAATTCAATAGACATTTGTTTTCTCAATATTATACACAGTGTTTGTTGAAAATGTGTACTTCATAATGAATAACTTAACCTTTATAGAAAATGTTTCTTTATTTATCTTATAAAACATGTAAAATTAGAGGTTTAATGCCAAGAGAATAAAGATTTTTTCAGAATATGTGGTTTTGTGGACCCACTGGCAAAAGCTTGCTCATTTTAAGGTTGCTAAGGAGTTGCTAAGGGATATTGCATAGAGAAATATATGATTTGCATTAACTGTACTGATCAATGATGAAAGGAAAAAGGCTTATTTCTTTTTTCAAAGAAGTTTAAATTAAAAAAATCAGACTATTCTTAGCTGAGTCTTTTGTACATATTTGGTGTCTAAAAGAACATTTGAGCAGTGAATTGAATAATATTAAATATACTTCAGGGAGGAATTATACTTTTCTAATTTTTAATAACTACATCTAATGTTTATGATTTGGGGATGATCATACTAACTTGACTATGATCATTCTTTCCTTTTCTGTGGATATAAAGACAAGGACATGGAGCAAAACAAAGGAATGGAGGGAAAGAGTCTCCCAACCTTGGCAGGAAAAGTTGAAAAACATCCCCTCAAATGACAGCACACACATTATTATCTTATTCTATTCAGTTAGAATGAACACTATCTTGCAGCTAAAGTTCTTAGTTTGGTTTTGGAATGCGTCTTTCTAAGGACTTGATGCATACATATACCTCTTCCAATTCCCATAAAAATAAATTATGCATGTGAAAGGATAGGAATGAACCTTTCCTTTTTATTAGTGACCAAACTTGTTACTTCAGGATTTTATGAAAACACGCAACTAGATTTTTTCCTCTTCTCTTGAAGTTACTAGAAGCTACTGACCACACTGGTTTGGAATCAGATTTCTACACCACAAATTTTCTTCCTTTATCACCAGACCTGCTGTTGTTTCTCAGGGACCCCTCAAAGCCAAAATTTCAGGCAGGCATAAAACTTCAGGGTGCCCCACCTGCTACCCTGGCTCCAACCCACTCTCAGTTACATGCTGGAACTACTTTACTACTTAAGAATCAATTCCTAAAAGAATCTTTTATTAAAATTAAAATTGAGGGGCCAGAGTGGTGGCATCTGCCTTGCCCGTGCTAGCCTAGGACAGACTGAGGTTTGATCCCCCAGCGTCCCATATGGTTCCCTAAGTCAGGAGTGATTTCTGAGCGCATAGCCAGGAGTAACCCCTGAGCGTCACCGGGTGTGGTCCAAAAAACAAAACAAAATTAAAATTGCGTATGAAAAATATAAAAATACAACCCAGAATTATCAAACTTAGGAACAGAGAGATGAAGCTTTTACAGACATGTTTATAATATATGTGTCTCTGTGGAGCTATTCAAATGAATTTTAAAAAGACTGGAATGTTTCCAAAATTACAGTGCAAGACTAATATTGCTAAAATTGTATAAGCCATATTCACAACATCTCAATGCTACTTTTTATTAATAAAATCATTCTCAATTTTACCTAGAACTTTAAGCAAAACAAAATAATAACAACAGTTGTAAAAAAAAAACATCATGGATAAAGTATGTTCAACAACATATGTATGTTTTGAAATAGAAAGCTAAAAATCATCTCAAAACAATGTAAAATAAATATATTTTATCAAGTTATTTATTTTAGTTGGCTGAGTATTTTGAAAATTAAAAAGAGAACACCTTTCTTCTACCATGCAACTATTTTTTGTCAATGAGTTATCTAGACAGTGAATAGCATAATAGTTGCATGGTATAATAGATAACCCATTGACAGTAAAAAAAGATAAGTTCCATGATGATAGACAGTGAATAGACAACATCTTACCCTAGCCTCTCAGTTACTATCATTTACAAGAAATATAAACAATTTTCAATAGTTGCCACATACATATCTTTTAATAAGGACTTTCTCTATTCCACCTCGTGATGAATGAAAGTTATAGAGAAAACACTGTTCTTAAATCTTGGCTTCATTTTCTCTTGTTCTCTTTCAAGGTATTAACTCTTCTTGAATTAAGAAAATATAGTTTTAACATTGGCCTCACTATCGAATCCAAAATATCTGACTTGGTCCTCACTTCTTTTTCACTACTGTTCATCTAATTTATTATTGTTCAACTGTTTTATTGTTGTTCATATAATTCAGTGATTTATAATATTGCTCCAATTACTATAATGCACTGTCAATTTCCGTATATTACTATCATATACTATTATAATGTTCTATCCATTTACATATGTTAAAATCACACGACAATTAAATTTTTAATAATTCATGTCTTCAGTGGTGACAGGAAGAAGTAACATAAAGGATTTCACAAAACCAAAGAATTATTCTCTTCTAAAATGCTAGGCATTTGTTTCATTCTTCTGCAAAAATGTTATTCTAAACAAAAATCACCTTCAATCATAAGGATGCATAGTTTGTATCTTATTAGTATTATATTATTATTATAAATGATAATAATATTTCTTGTTTGAGGTTTTTACATACAGCAAATGACATCAACAAGAATATAGTGCTGTTTTCTGGTCATTCTCTATAACATTGGTTATGGAAGTTTTTTTGTTTGTTTGTTTTTCAGGCCACACCCGTTTGATGCTCAGGGGTTACTCCTGGCTACACGCTCAGAAATTGCCCCTGGCTTGGGGGGACCATGTGGGACTCTGGGGGATCGAACATGGTTCTTTCCTTGGCTAGCGCTTGCAAGGCAGACACCTTACCTCTAGCGCCACCTCACCGGCCTCGAGGTTATGGAAGTCTTTAAGATAACTGATAGCCTTCCTAGATTCTTACATAGAGAAATAAAATTTTATTGTTTCATGTTTCAAAATGATGGGTTTACTCAAGATGGCTACACACCCGTGATTCAGTTCACCCACCTAGACTTTCTGGTATTCACAAGAAAGAGCAGAAATGTTACTGATTAAAATTTACAAAAGCAAACATAGTTGATGATCAAAATTACTGTTTGGGCTCCAAGCTTGGACTCACATCTTAGGGAACAGAAGTGTACATAGTAGTTTCTAAAGGTATAGTACAGGAAGGTAAAAGATTTGATCTTTAAATGACTGATTATATATGTATATATATATATGTGTGTGTGTGCATATATATATATAAAGTACACATTTAGCCTACATAAACATTTCAGTAAAATTTATTGATCATTTTAGTATAAATATATTTAAAGGATCCCTTGTATTAGGGTGACTATATTTCAGGTAATTTCCACTCAAAGTGTGCTATATTGAGTTAAGTCAACATGATTTGAAAAATATCTCAGTGTGTCAGATCCTGTGTTACATTCCATGACATTTTATCAATGTGTTTACATTTAGATTATTTCTATTACACCGATGATAGTAAAATATAATTGGAGCTGCTTTCAAGAATTGAGAATGTTTGAGGAGCTAGTTAATATTAAATTCTAAAAAGAAATGTTTTTAACTGCTAGAAGTAATTAACTGTAAGTAATTTATATTTACATGGACTTTTGTGTTTTGTTATTATTTTCACTAAACTATTAGCACTTTACATGTACAGTGTAAATATAAAGCATGGGAGGACCAACAAATTACACTCAACTCCCTAAATAAGGCAGAAGAATCAGAAAGTTGCCAGAGGTCATCAACGTTGTAGATGAAATGATCTTTAAAAAGGTATATTAGCTGCCTCTTCTTGTTTTTCAATCCAACTGACCTTGAAAGAAGAAATGGTCTACTGAGAACTTTTGTGTTTAATCTGAATAATGAATATTTATTGGTTTTTCTAGATAGTATTTTAGCAAATCAGCTCTGAGTGAGACAGTTATTTATTTTACCGTGTAGATAATCTCTGCATATGATTCATCATGCCTTATAATTATATTCTTCACAAAATGAGTTCATTTTAACCATATGCCAATGGGTTGTTTATTAGTAATATTGTTTTAGCCCAGCAGCTCAATTAACTATACATATCATTGGTGATTTCTACTGATTTCTTAATTTTGAACATGAAAAACTGTGGTTCTTTGTGTGCACCAGATGGAACAAAATGGGTTATTATTTGACATTAATCTACTGAGTGCAACAAATCAAAAGGAGATAGAATATATTCATGATTATTTAAACAAAAAAATAAATGGAAGCCCTACTCTGTGTCCAGCTTTATGAAAAGTTGTTCAGATTCTGCCTAAAAAAAATAAGACCATTTTACTGTATCCAATAATCTAAAAAATATAATAATAAAAAGTCCACTGATATATTGTCCTAAAATTTGCCATCAACATTTTATGCTAAACGTTATGCAAAATGGAACAAAAGCCAATGAATAGTGAAGAGCAGTCTGCTCTGATACAGCAAGAAGAGCCACTAACATTATTAGAAAATGTTATGATTTATAACAAATTTCTGAAAAAAAATGTGAACTTCACATTTTCTATGAAAGTCTACACTGCCTATTTTCTGCAAAATACTTGCCTCATGTACTTCTATTTACACCATAGTCCAACTCAATTCCATTTATAAGATTAACTAAAAATAGTGCAATTGGCTAATGCTCTTTAGACCTAGGATGTGGTAATACATTCTAACAAATGGAGCAGCTGTGTAACTGATAATAAGTGACACATAAGAGTAGGTTACCATTGAATTGTAAGAACAGTTACATTAAAAACTGGGTGAGATCCAAGTCATATAATCCTAAGGGAAGAAAAAGTAGGTCAGTGCTAGAAATGCAAGTCATATCTCAGGAAGAATTAAGAACCTGAAAGAAACCAGGAGAAAACTATGCAAAGCCTTGAGCATTGGTGAGCAACAGACAAGATCTTGTGTGTGGCATCAGAACCAGAGGCAAGAAGGAAGAAAAGAAGTGAATGCAGGATACTTTTATTTGTCTCTTCACTGACCTGTCCTCCACCATACTAACCAGTTTTCAATCATTAACAAAGACACTGAGAGTTTGTATTTGTGTTTTCTTCTACTCTAGAACAAAGATAACCACAGATAAAGGATTCTAAATTTAGCAACCAATTATATAAAATTATATTGATATGTAATTAATAAAACAGATCTACTAATTGCAGGGACTACTTAGTACATGCATGTACATTTTCAAGTTATGTCATTATAACTAGCATTTTTTAAAATGATCTTTAATGATTTCATTGTATTTTAATTTCACCAGAATTTTATATAAATATTTTAAAATAGAAATTTTGTAACATGAAATTTTTGTTTTCTAAATGTTTGGAGGCCATAGTTGGGGATCAGGTGTGTTATTCAGGGGGACTGGAGAGATAGTAGAGAAGATAAGGCATTTGAACCTGGGTTCAATCCCCGGTCCCCCTTATGGTCCCCAAGCACTGCAAGGAGTGATCCTTGAGCACAGAGATAGGAGTAAGACTTGATCACAGCCAAGAATGGATCAATCAGCAAAGATTAAACAAACAAAAATCTATTGCTTCTCATGTTCAGCAGATTTGGAGACTGCTAGAGCTATAATCTTTGATGCTATGAGGAGCATTAAGTTTTGTGGATCAAACTCTGAACATCAAGCTTGCAGAGCATGTACTCTATCCCTTGGAGATATCTTTTCTACCCTAAATTTTATTTCTAAATCTTTATTGATTGGGATTGGACACATAGTACATTGGGTACAGCATTTACCATGCATGAAACTGACATCAACCCCTGGCATCTCTTATTGTCACCAGGAGTTACCCTTGAGCCACATAGTCATCAGTAATCCCTGAATACTGCTGGAAATTGTCCCTAAATAGCAAAAACAACAAAAATGAAAATCTTAGATTATGTAAGTAAAATATAAAACATTCCTTAAATATTCACTGATCTAATAAATAGAAATAAGAAATTTTATTGTTTTTTATTTTTGAATATTTATTATTTATGTTTTTTTTGTTGTTGTTGTTGTTGTTTTGGGGGGTCACACCAGGAAGTGCTCAGGAGTTACTCCTGGCTCTACACTCAGAAATCCCTACTGGCAGGCTTGGGGGACCATATGGGATGCTGGGATTCGAACCATCGCTTATGCATGCAAGGCAAACGCCTTAACTCCATGCTATCTCTTCAGCTATTTATGCTTTTTTATGAGAGAAGGCAACGCTCACTAGTACCCTGTGTTACTACTCCAGGAGCTTTGCTCAGAGTTTTCTTGGCAGTATTTGGACTACTAAATGGTTCCAGGAATCAAACCCACGTCTCCTTCATATAAAGCATACATTATACATTTTGGACTTTTGAGCTGGCTCTATTGTTTCATGTTTTGCTTTCTTTTAATCAATATTTACTTTTTTTTTTTTTTTTTTTTTGGTTTTGGGCCACACCCGGTGATACTAAGGGATTACTCCTGGCTATGGGCTCAGAAATTGCTCCTGGCTTGGTGGATCATATGGGATGCTGGGGGATCTAACTGGGTCCATCCTAGGTCAGCATGTGCAAGGCAAATACCCTACCACTGCACCACTGACCTAGCCCCAATACTCACTTACTTTTTAACTAAAACATATTGAAAAATAAATCTGTAAAAGGAATATGTTTTATAACTATGGCTTTAGCAACAAGGTCAGTATTTACTACGAATCATTGGCAGTTGAGTAAAGGGTTAACGTAAGAGGAATAGGGATAGTGAGACTAGTTTATAACACATTAAAGACCTTACACTGATAAAAAAATTAAGCCATGGGGGATATTTAAAGCAGTGTTATATCATCATAGATAATAGTGACTGATACATAGGATGAGTGGGGGGAAGATTGCTTTTGTGATTTATTTATTTCCATTTTGAATATTATAGAAGCATGTCTTCCTCTTAAAATTCATCCAGAAAGTGACATTTAGTGGGTTTCAATGACAATCCTGGGAAAATTTAGCCTAAGAGAAGGAAAATGAGAAAGAAAAATAAAGGAAAATGCAAAGCGTTTGCCTTTGTGTAGGCTTCCAGTCCAAATAATCCCTCTGGGTTGGAACTGACATATTTCTAGGACTCTTGATGTTTGTTCTGTCTGACAATTAACTTTCTTGTTCTTCTAATTTATGCCAGGTACAAATATCAGGTGAAGAGACATCAGTTTCTAGTGGCAACACTTGCATTGTATCCAAAAAAGTAGACCAGCATCAATATTTCCTAATTTGTGTATAATTAAGAAAATTATTATCTTCATGTTAATTTTTATTTAGTTATTATTTGGGGCCACATGTAGCAATGCTCACAACTTCCTCTTGTTTCTGTACTTATGAATTACTCTTGGTAGTTCTTGTGCAATCATATACAATGCCAGGGATTGAATTTGGGGTCCGTTGCATGCAAGACAAATAAAACTTAACCCCTTGCAAGGCAAATACCTTATCTCTGTGTCCCTTCATTTTCAGTTTTTATACCATGTATGTGATTATTTATCTAATTTTAAATAATATTAACTCTTGCTATTTAGAAATTAAATAGATAATATCTTTGTTACTTTTTTTTTATTTTGGGGCCACAGCTGGTTGCACTGAAGGCTTACTCCTGATTCTATGCTCAGATCACTCTGGCAGGCTTGTGGAATCATCTGGCATGCCAGAGATCAAACTCATATTGGCAGTGTGCAAGGTAAATGCCCTACCTCTGTGCTATTGCTCCGGCTCCCTACATTTTATTTTTATTTATGTAGTGTGGCATGAAATAACAAACTGGAAGGAAATTGTAATACTCTGAGTGTGAATATAAAGTATATTTGAGTAAATATGTTAGACATTTATCGTATCATTGATAAACACCCTTTTTTTCCCTTTCTGACAGCAAAAAAGAATTTTTGGTTTGTTCTTTTGGTGAAGTATTAAATTATTCACAAGGATAGAAGTTAGAAAATTACAGTTCTCATGGTTGTTTGCAGTCATCTTACAAGGTAGAAAAAAGACTAAGTCCAAAAAAGTCAATGCCCCCCCCAAAAAGAAACAAAATGCACAGCAAGAACACCAAGAGAAGTATATTTAAATTAAGCAATTAAGCACATATTTTAGGGGCCAGAACTAACAGCAGTAGGGTGTTTGCCTTGCATGGGCTAATCTAGGATGGACCATGGTTTGATCCCCCAGCGTTCTATATGGTCCCCCAAGCCAGGAGCAATTTCTGAGCACATAGACAGGAGTAACCCCTGAGCATTACTAAGTGTGGCCCAAAAACCAAAAAAAAAAAATCCTAAGCACATATTTTACCTAAGTTGTGACTGTTATTTTTCAATAGTACTATTCAATATTTTTACCTTAGTGTTTGGAGTAATTTCTACTTATATTTCCTTGATTTAACATAGAGCTGATTAAACTAGTATATATATATATATATATATATATACAATATACTTTACTATGATTATATTAAATCCAGTTTTAGGTGGAAAGGAAAATTCTTACAGCTATGTCTTACTTTCATGGTACTAAACTTAGCAGAAATTAGGCAAATAGAGGTTTAAAAATGAAGATAGAAACACAATCTTCAAGGAGTTGGAAATATAACACATTGGTCTAGAAGCATTTTTTAATTTCTTGAATAATTGTTAACCAGAAATATTTAATTTTTCAGTGGTAGGTTCCTATATTAATTTTGTATTGCTGTCTAACAAACCATTGCACATTTAACAGCTGAAAATAGCACGCTCACATCTCTGTGTGTCAGAATTCCATGGAAGTCTTGGTCTCTATCTCTACTGGACCAAGTGATTACCAATGGGCCTGGAAGATAAATCTGCTTCCCAATCCATCCAATTTATGAGTAGAATCCAGTTCCTACAGTTGTAGAATCAACTTCGAGTCCAATGATGGCTGCCACTTGGTGGTCTCTATCTCCCAAAGACCTGTAATCCTCCTTTCTAAATTTTTATCTTCAAGCCTACAATTATGGATCAAAACTCCTAAAGTTATCAATTTCTCTGAACTGCTAATCTGCTACAAGACAAAAAAAAAGGTTTTTTGGGGTCCTTCCTAACTCCATAAAGAATAGGCACAGCTAGGGTTTTTCCCTAATAAACCAATATAGATTGTCTCTCAGATAGTTGCAGACCTGAGGTGGTAGGAAAGGACACAGCTATTTCTTGTGTATATTGAGAAAATGTTTAACTCATGGTTCACCTTCCTGAGAGATCCCTTCAAAAGATCATACATTCAGCACAACTATTTGGGATTCTGTTACTTCTCCTCATCTCTGTTCATGGCCACCTTCAAACCCTCGGCTACCATGCCTCCACAGCTGTAGTTGTTGCTCTGCCTTCTAATGCAACTGAAGGAAGTTTGCTATGAAGAAAAACAAGCTTCTCTGAACTCAAGCTACCTCCTGTGTCCCAAACAATATACAAGTCTTCAAGTCCATGCAGAAGTGCCAAACTATACTGAAGGCTGGAGGAACTTTGAAGATGACAGCTGTGATGGGTCTCCATCACAGTAAAGATTTTCCAACCTGCAATAGATCTAGACAAAGGAAATTCTTGCTAAGCAAAAACAAAGATCTTCAGACCTGTGTTGTTCAACTTATGTTTGTCCTGAGCCTCTGAAAATGTCATACATTAACTCCTCAGTCAAAGAATCAGTCCTTTCTACATAGTGTAGGGTTCTAACTCCAGTCCATTAACAAGACATAAGATCACTCAGGAGACTGAATCTATAGAATACCGAGTGTATTGAATTATTAAAGTAATCGTTTTAAGTATTTGTTTAATACCTGAAAATGCTCAGGATTATTCCTAGCTCAGTACTTAGAAATTACTCTTGGGTTGTTCATAGGATGCCTGGAATTAAAGCTGGGTTTAGTGCTTGCAAGTGCCTTACCTGCTAAGCCTTAAAGGAAGAAAGTATTTGTGGTTCATAATGAGAACAGTAGGTTAGGAATGTTTTCAGGGGCTTTAATGTGGCTTAAGTGATAGAGGTCCATTTTGTAGATGGGAAATTCTGGATTTGATCTTCAGCACCACATCTCTCTCCAAGCACTGCTAGGTCTAACCTCTATAACAATATTCTTTGAAATTTTCTATACTAAGCTTAAGCAATTTCTCTTGTCTAAACAGATGATTTATAATTTCCAAAAGTCAACAACATCTCTGTATGGTTTGAAAGTACCTGTGCTATCTATTAGTAGCAAATGTTCTACATTAACACAGATAGTATTAATATTTGGGGTAGAACCCTTATCTTTACACTCGAAATAAATGTTAACTTCAAATTAAAAAGTAGTCTTAAGAAAGTTATATTTTTTTCACTTGAGTTCACAGATTTCTTGAATTCTATCCATTGATTCCAGTTTAGAACTTCTGTTGAAAACCCACATTCAGAATTCAGGATTCTGAATATTTCAAAGCAGAGAGAAGTGGGTGGGAAAAACAACAAAAAAATGTCATTCTATCTCCCTGAGAAAAGGTTGACATTCAGTCTATTAATGTTTCTGAGTATCTACTCTGGCTGGATTCTTGGCAGGAAATATAACCAAATGTGGCCCTGAGGGACTCTCTGATTTTGCAGGAACCAACAAACATTGCATCATTGCTGGAGCTTGACAACAGTATTTCTATAGATCCCATGAGATTCCAACTTAAACTATTAGTTTATTTTGTTTTTATGATTTGGGGATATACCTAGTGGTGTTTAGGGCTTGTTCTTGCCTCTCTGCTCAGGAAATTTCTCTTAGCTCGCTTGGGTGATCACACAGGATGCCAGGGACGGAAACTGGGACAGTTGTCTGCAAGGCAAGTGCCCTATTAGCTGCTCTCTCTCTCTCTCTCTCTCTCTCTCTCTCTCTCTCTCTCTCTCTCTCTCTCTCTCTCTCTCTCTCTCGCCCTCAGTTTAAATTAGATGTATGCTTTATCTACTTTTATTAGCCTACTTGCAGGGGATCTGGGGTCACAAGGAGGGGCACAGAAAGATATGGCTGCTCTATAAAGCACCGTTGTGAATATTTAAAACACATAACTGATTCACTAAAGATTACCCAATTGCAAGATTCCTGTATGGTAGTAAATATTTAAAGCTCCCATAGAAAAGGAATTAGAAGCAGGAATTAAATCCTCTAATCCGTTCACCTGCTCTGAAGCAGTGGGGTGGCTTAATGAGAGAAACCCTTGGATATTTGCTGATGGGGCACTTGTGTGATTTCCTCTATTACTGAACACATGGTGAGAATCATTTTTCAAATTGACACTCACATTTGAAAATGGTTTAATATGTTAAAATAAATCCAACAAATGTAAAGAACCCATTATTTTAAAGGAGATGAACAGCAATAAGCTGATTCATGCCTTGAGAATAATTTTATCTTAGCAAATGTCTTCTGCATATCATGTGGAAAGCTGCTGCTAAAAATAAACCTGGGAAAAACTAAACCAAACTGTTTTAATTTTCCCTCAGCATGTAGAAATCCTCAAAGCACACAACCAAAGAGGAAATTTGACCAGAATTCCGGTCACTCTGTCCTCTCTCAGGTTACATTGCCATTAATTTGACAAATCATTCCCCAAACAAAAACATCCTGAATTCAGAGACAGAGGAACAAGTTTGATTCAGATATCAGAGGCTGGTAATTCAGGATCATAATATTGTGAAGAATTAGAAATAGATATTTGATTATACACATGCCTAAAGATATATTTCTCAATACTGTAGGGTACCTATCTGAGACCCACCCATTTCTGGGAGGGGTCTTGGGAACCGGATAATAGGTGTGACCTTACCTGCAAAGCCCGGCCCATTCCTGGGAGGGGTCTTGGAATAGGTAGATAAACCCGGAAGCCAAGGGATTAGGGGGCTTTTGCCTTTTGGCCCTGCTGGGCTCTCTGAGGGAGATGGCTGAAAGAGGATAAGACGCAGGGCAAGCCTAGAATGGCTGTATGCTTGAAAGGTTATGAGTAGGCCACACACATGTGGTGGCTAGGGCCTAAATAAAGATGATTCTTCCTGAAGCCTGCCTGTGAGTGAGTGATTTCGCGTTTCACCTGGGCCTGAAACTCACCGGTTCATGGGGTTTCTGAGCCACGTGGCCTGGGATGGCAAAAAGAAATCCATTGCTATCCACCGCAATCCAGCCTCATCTTTAATTATGTAATGCAAGAATTGGCGCCCGAACAGGGACCTGAATCCTGGACCCAAGAAAACAGCAAATATGGTGAGATTTCTGCTTTTCAGTTTCATTTTGGCTCTTTTCGGGTGCACTGAGCCCAAAACCCTGGGCCACGTGCAACAATGTTCAAAGATGGCCGTAACCCCTTCTAGGGAAAGAAGGGCAACTGAAAGAAGGGAGGTGGAAGCTTGCATCACCTCCAGCCCAGGCCCAAAACTGAGACTTTGTTACAAGAAACAAAAACCTGGGCCTCTTCAAAGACTTATTAAAAGTCTAAACTGGAAAAGGAGGAGAAAAAGGACTATTGAAAATGGACTGATTTTCTGAGAATGACCTTTGGCTTGAATTTGGATTTCGACTTTGGAAATTTCGGACTGAACTTTTAGTTTAAATCACTTGGAACTCTGAACATCCAAAAGTGCCCTGTGAAGATGTAGGGCATAAGCTGCTTCCAAAGTGCGCCCGGAGGGAAAAAAAAGGCAGCGGTAAAGCCCATCCAGCATCAAAGAAGCGGCGAAAAGCTCCAAGCGGCAGCTCGGCTCGGCTGGGTTGGGCTGGGCTCGGCTGGGCTCAGCTTGGCCCGGAAAAGCGAAAAACCTGGAATCCATCCTCCAGGTCACAAAGGTGAATCAGCAAGCGAACCGGCAGCGAAACCTGCAACCTCATGGTCTACAGAACCGTCTGTGGGGCCTAAAACTGAAAGGAAGCCACGTGGTGAGATCAGCGTGGGACAACCAGCAAGTTTACAGAAGCCACGTGGTGAAATCAGCGTGGAACAAATTAATCATTTTTAGTATAGGAACTAAACGGGTAGTCTTATATTTTACTCATAGTTGGTGATGGGATAAGTTTTAGTTAAATAGTGGTTAAAAAATAAAAATAAAGGAAGGTAATACAAATTAGCCCATTTAAACATCTAATTTCTAACCACCTGCATCTTTGTCTTAGTCATTTTCTTTATAATTTAAATGTGTTTTGTTGTCTTTCATAGTTAATATTTTCAATTGCAAAATGTTTTACTGTGTATTTTAATGTACTTAGCCTGTTTTTAAAATGTATGTTATGCATGTATGCTGAAGTACTTGTGTATAGGAAAGGTATAGGAACAATAAAGTTCCCCCAATATAGTTTAAAAGTATAGGAACATAAAAGTTCCGGAATAATGCTTGGTAAAAAAGCATTAATAGAATTTTAGGTTACAGGTGTAAAGTATATTTTGCAAAAATATGTTTTTGAAAAGGGCTGGTATATTAATTTTCACTTTATTACATTGCTGCATGAAAATATAACCCACCTTTGGCTAAAGGTGGAGTCAAAATTACAAAAGGCTCTTTTTATATTTCAAAAAAGGAGGAAATGTAGGGTACCTATCTGAGACCCACCCATTTCTGGGAGGGGTCTTGGGAACCGGATAATAGGTGTGACCTTACCTGCAAAGCCCGGCCCATTCCTGGGAGGGGTCTTGGAATAGGTAGATAAACCCAGAAGCCAAGGGATTAGGGGGCTTTTGCCTTTTGGCCCTGCTGGGCTCTCTGAGGGAGATGGCTGAGAGGATAAGACGCAGGGCAAGCCTAGAATGGCTGTATGCTTGAAAGGTTATGAGTAGGCCACACACATGTGGTGGCTAGGGCCTAAATAAAGATGATTCTTCCTGAAGCCTGCCTGTGAGTGAGTGATTTCGCGTTTCACCTGGGCCTGAAACTCGCTGGTTCATGGGGTTTCTGAGCCACGTGGCCTGGAATGGCAAAAAGAAATCCATTGCCATCCACCGCAATCCAGCCTCATCTTTAATTATGTAATGCAAGAAATACAATTTGATCTACATGCAGTTGTTCATCATAGCTTCTAAATCCTGTGAATCTTAAATGTTATGTTTGTTTGGTCCTTGTTTTATTTTATGTTTTGGAGGGGTACACCTGGTGGCACTCAGGGTTCACTCATGGCTCTGCACTCAGAAATCACTCCTGGCAGGCTCAGGGGGCCATATGGGATGCTGTCCCATGTCAGCAGTGCGCAAGGCAAATGCCCTACCGCTGGGTTATCACTCCGGTCTTGACTTCTTAAATGTTACGAATGATGAAGGTTTTTTCTATAGCATGAATAAGGCCACTTTCAGAAGCAACTAAGATCACCAGCAGAGAGTAAACTGGGCAAGTCACTTGCCTTGCATATAACCAATTTGGGTTCAATCCCCAGCACTGCATATAGTTCCCGAAGCCCTATCAGGACTAATCCCTGAACACAGAGTAATGATTAAGTCCTGAATTCAGTGTATATGTCCCCCAAAAAATGACAACAAATTACAATTGAGACTATCACTACTTTAAAAAATGAAAGAAAGAAAAGGTGAGAATGTGAATTGCTCTCCAGGATCCTATGAATAGAGAGTTTAGGCTTCTAGTCTCACTCTTATTTTTAATTTAATTTATTTATTTTTATATAATATCTTTATTTAAACATCTTGATTACAAATATGATTGTGATTAGGTTTCAGTCATGTAATGAACAACCCCTTTGGAGCCGGCGAGGTGGCGCTAGAGGTAATGTGTCTGCATTGCAAGCACTAGCCAAGGAGGACCGCTGTTTGATCCCCTGGTGTCCAATATGGTGCCCCCAAGCCAGGGACAATTTCTGAGCGCTTAGCCAGGAGTATCCCCTGAGCATCAAATGGGTTTGGCCCGAAAAACCAAAAAAAAAAAAAAAAAAACCAAAAAAAAAAAAAAAAAAAAAAGAAAGGAAAAGAACACCCTTCTTCACCAGTGCAACATTCCCACCACCAATGTCCCAAATCTCCACCATCACACCCCACCCCCACCTATACTCTAGATAGGCTTTTCAGTTCCTTCATTCATTAACATGTAGTTATCAGTGTAGTTATTTCTATAACTGCACTCACCACTCTGTGGTGAGCTTCATGAAGTGAGCTGGAAGTTCCAGCCCTCCTCTCTTTGTCTCTGATATTTGCAAAAATTGACTTTTATTTTTCTTAAAACCCATAGATGAGTGAGACTATTCTGCATCTATCTCTATCCCTCTGATTTCACTCAGCATGATAGATTCCATGTACACCCATGTATACGAAAATTTCATGAATTCATCTCTCCTGACGGCTGCATAATATTCCATTGTGTATATGTACCACAGTTTCTTTAGCCATTTGTCTGTTGAAGGGAATCTTGGTAGTTTTCAGAGCCTGGCTATTGTGAATAGTGCTGCAATAAATATAGGTGTGAGGAAGGAGTGGTATAGCTGGGTCGAATGGGAGCTCAATTTCCAGTTTTTGGAGGAATCTCCATATCACTTTCCATAAAGGTTGGACTAGATGGCATTCCCATCAACAGTAAATAAGAGTTCCTTTCTCTCCACATCCCCACCAGCACTCATTGTTCTCATTCTTTGTGATGTGTGCCAATCTCTGTGGTGTGAGATGGTATCTCATCGTTGTTTTGATTTATATCTCCCTGATGATTAGTGATAAAGAGCATTTTTTTCATGTGCCTTTTTTTTTTTTTTGGTTTTTGGGCCACACCCTGTGACGCTCAGGGGTTACTCCTGGCTATGCGCTCAGAAGTTGCTCCTGGCTTGGGGGACCATATGGGACACCGGGGGATCGAACCGTGGTCCATCCTAGGCTAGCGCAGGCAAGGCAGGCACCTTACCTCCAGCGCCACCGCCCGGCCCCTTTCATGTGCCTTTTGGCCATTTGTATTTCTTTTTTTTATCAAAGTGTCTGTTCCTTTCTTCTCCACATTTTTTGATGGTATTAGATGTTTTATTCTTGTAAAGTTCTCATGCCCTGTATATTTTAGATATTAGCCCCTTATCTGATGGGAATCTAGTCTCACTCTTGACCTCCAAAAGGAGAGGGGCTGGAGACTGAATTTAGTTTCGGTGACTAGGATTTATTCAGCTCCCCATTAGTAACTAATTCTCCATTAAGAAACCAAGAGGATGATATTTGAAAAATTTCAAAGTTGGCAAACAGGAAAAAATTATGTACAAAGGATATTGGAAAGGGATACTGTAAATACTTTCACCACCATTTCTTGTCCTACACTTACCTTTCATTTAATTGGTCTTGGATTTTTTTCCCTTTAGGAGAAGATAAGTAATCCTGTAATTAAAGGGTTGAGTACTGAGTTCTGTGAGCAATTGTAGCAAATCGATTAATAATGAGATGGGGTTGTTAAAAACCTCTAATTTATGTCTGTAGATCAGAAGCATAGGACATACCAGGCATCTGAAATGGAGGTTTATCTCAGGACACTGAACACTTCCCAGATGGAATTGGATCTATCACAGAACTTAACTGAATTCTTGAAACCCTGTTGTTGGTATTGTATGTGGGAGTAGGAAAGCTTCCATACACCCATGTTGCAATTGATCTCAGATTAAGATTAATAATTCAATAAGAAGACCAGTTGAGGTGTTTCTGTGAGCAGGTAGATAGTGAAATATTGATCCTTCAAAAGTGATGTGATATTGAGTACCAGAATACAATCAACGATGGGGCCAGAGCCTTTTGAGAGAATGTGCCAGACTCTTTCTATTCTAACAGGATATCCTGGAGAAATATACTTATTCCCATAAAGACGCAGTTTATATATATGAAAAATGGTTTTTGTAGCCTCACATCAGAGCTACCATAGAGAATCAAATGAAATAAAATAGTTGAAAGTATTTAGAACAAAACAGAACAGACCACTTATTTAGTAGATTATTTTTAATTATCTTTTATTTTCAAGTTTTCAACTCAGTGATTTAGTTAGCACAATTTCTAGCAACTTTGAGAAAACAGACGTATATCTTAAATATCATGTATGAAAAGAAGATTAATATATAAAATTTACAATTATGCCTCAGAGAACAAAGGAAGTCAATTCCCAGCAAGATCAGTGAGAGAATACACTTATAATGAGACGGTTTTTTCTGCATTCTGGCAAGAATTTAAAAACTCATAATTTTTTAGATTAAATGACCCATTAAAACTATACAGCCTCATCTTTCCAGGATTTAGCGGCAGCCACAGGAGCTCAAATTTTGCAATCACAGGACAGGTTTGTGGACTCCACCCAAACACCCCACTCCCTCTCTCCCAAGCCACATAAAACCTATCTCAGCAGGAGTAAGCATAGGACTTCTAGGAGACCCTTTAATTAAGTAGAGTACACTCCAAAGAACTCCTCCCCAACCCTCTTTTGAAATTCAGCAGCAGCTGTAGGAGATCAAACGTCCTGCTTCTAGGACTGGATTATGGGCTCCCCCCATCCAACCAACAACCCATCTCCCAAACTAGGAAGATATTTCAATTTATTTAATATTGTTCTAGGAAGACCAGACCTAGCATTTTCCCTTAGAAAATGTATAGCCTAAAATCCAGAAAAACAAACCAATGAACTAGGTAGCAATATTTCTATCATATTAGATGACTTCGCTTGTCTAGAACAAATAGCCTCGAAAACAAATATACCATTAACCAACTCTTATACAAACAGTAAAAAAGACTTCTTTTTTAAACATCCTGAAACTCCAGAATTCTAACCCATCAAGTGCAAAAAACAATGGGGACACAATGAAGACACCCGCAACTGGGACATGAAGAGAAATCCTGGGAAATTTCCAAGTTCACAAAAATGCATGAGCCTTATACATGAGGATTTAAAATCATGATTTAATGTCTTAGCAATGTAAATCAAGAAATCAATAACCTGAGAAGTTAAGAAATATATAGATGAACAAATCAACAAACTCAAAGAAGGACTCTATCAGGCAGATGCCTTACATACATTCTTTTCAATTGCACATGGAGCCTTCTTTAGGATAGACCATGTTTTAGGATACAACTCTAACTTACATAAAGTCACAAATATAAGAATTATACCAACTACCCATTCAGACCACAATGCAACAGAGATCAATATTGGTTGTAAAAGGAAAATGTGGAGAAAATCGAACACTTGGAGATTAAATAGCATGCTGCTCAACAACAGCTGGATCAAAGAGGAAAACAAGGAAGAAATAAAGAGATTCCATGAAATGAATGACAATGAAGAAAAAATTACCAAAATCTATGAGATACATCAAAAGCAGTAATTAGGGAGAAACAGATACCAATACATGTCTATGTTAGGAAATAAGAAAACTAAAATCAACCATTTAAAGGGACACATTAAACATCTGGAAAATCAACAATAAAGAACTCATATACAAGCGAAAGAAAATAACTAATCAAAACCAGAGCAGAAATTAATAAATAGAAAAGAAAAAATACAAAGTATTAATGAAAACAGGGCTAGATTTTTGAATCAACAAGATAGACAAACCACTGGCAAAACTCACAGGGAAAATAAGGTAAAACACTCAAATAGGGCCCGGACAGATAGCACAGCAGTGTTTGCCTTGCAAGCAGCCGATCCAGGACCAAAGGTGGTTGGTTCGAATCCCGGTGTCCCATATGGTCCAAGAGCTATTTCTGAGCAGACACCCAGGAGTAATACCTGAGCAACGCTGGGTGTGGCCCAAAAACAAAAGCAAAAAAAAAAATAATAATAAATGATAGGGAAAAAGATTACAACAGAAATTCAAGATATCATGAGGGCTTATGAAAAAAATGGACAGATTACTGAAAAGCGTCATCTCCTGATACTTGATAAGGAGGAAGTAGAAAGCCTAAGCAGGCCAATCACACGTAAGGAAATTGAAACAGTAATTAAGAAACTCATAAAAAATAAAAATCCAGAATCAGATGGGTTTATGGGTGAATTCTATCAAATATACAGAGAATAGTTACAACCACTGATCTTTAGACTCCTCCAAAATATCAAAAAGAATAAAAATTCTCCCAATACCTTTTATTAAGATAATATTATGCTCATTCACAAAGCTGACAAAAATACCACCAAGAAAGAAGACTGTAGACCAATTTCACTAATGAACCAGTATTTATCAACTGCTATTTGTAGATTTTATAATAATGTTCTAATGTGGGCTAGAGTAATGGCACAGTGGTAGGGCGTTCGCCTTGCATGCAGCTATCACAGGACGGACCTGTTCAATCCCCTTACATCAATTATGATCCCCCAAGCCAGGATCAATTTCTGAATGCATAACCAGGAGTAACCCCCACCCACACTGGGTGTTGCCCAAAAATAATTTTTAAAAAATGTTTTAATGCTTTTATCCACAGAAACAGGTACAGAATGCATTTGGAAGCAGGGACTCCCACTATAGTGTTTACTATTAAAAGGTTTAGTTGTCTTAATTTTAATATCTACAATAACTCTTTAACTTTTTGTACACAGTGGCTATTGGAGATATAGGTTGCTAATCCTACTTTCATATTTCAGTGCAATACCATATTTAACTTCCAATGCAGTGTTCAGTATGGTAATGGCTTGACAAAATACTCTACACATTTTCCATTTGATTATGCATGCTATTCTGATCTAATGTTTATGTCCAGAGGGACCATTGAAATAGGCAACTGCACACCATAGAATTGTTATAGTCTCCATTCATTGAGTATGTTTTTGCAATTTATTTTTTCAATTCAAGCTATTTTACTATTATATCATAATGCCCATTTTGTCTGTTTGCTTTCAGAGAAGGAACCTGGATGCTCAAGAGCCAGTAGATGATACCTCATGGGTTAAACCTCTCTTACAGTGCTCACTACCATATTACTTAGTACTCCTCTAGACATGAAAATTATAATTTTTCTAAGAATGCTCCATGAGCAATCCCACCCAAAGCTTTTATTTAGCAAAGGTTACCCTCACCAATGATAATTTGTTTAAAACTGGAAAACCTTTTCTCCTGATTTGCTGGCCTCATATTTTTTAAGCTCTCTGACCCATTCCATAGGAGTCAATTCTTCAAATGCAATTTATAAATTGATCTCCAATATTTATATATGTGAGTTGTGTGAGTATGTATGTGGTGGACACCTTCATGGCTGCCTACTCTGTATTGTACATAAACCCTGTCCTATGTTGTATATAGTCCCTGTCACATATATGTATATATGTAGTCCCTGTCATATATATGTGTGTATATATATGTATATATATAAACCCCTCCTTTCCCCCTTCCCTGCTTACCATCTTACAAATACTCTATTATCCTCATATCCTCTCAACCCTGATCATTATCTCTCCATATTTGACCCTTTTTATCCTCAGTTCTTAACCCCTCAGAAACCAGAGCCTTCTCCCTGCCACAGCAAGCAGCCAGCTTCTTCCAAAGTAGAACAACAGCCTCTTGCCCACCTTGCTGAGGCCAAACAAAAAGCTGCCATTAACACTCCTGCTGAATTATCCCCTTTTCTCTCCCCTCCCTTCACTGTGGACTGTCGCTTGTTACTAGATATGGCTCCGGAGAGACCTTCAGCTCAATGACATTACCTGATCCCTGAATTCTGCACCATTCCACAGACTTCACAAGACCAGGGTGCGGGATTCAGCTATGTTCTAGATTTATCCCCCCCCCAAAAAAAAAACTATCTCAAAAGACTTAAAGAAGAGGTCTATATTTACTTTCTAAATTTCTGTAGATGTATTTTCTTTTTGCATATATGTTTTATTTAAACACCTTGATTATATACATGATTGCGTTTGAGTTTCAGTCATGTAAAGAACACCACCATCACCAGTGCAACATTCCCATCACCAATGTACCAAATCTCCTCCTCCCCAACCAACCCCTGCCTGTACTCTAGACAGGCATTCTATTTCCCTCATACATTCTCACTATTAGGACAGTTCAAAATGTAGTTATTTCTCTAACTAAATTCATCCCTGTTTGTGGTGAGCTTCATGAGGTGAGCTGTACTTTCCAGCCCTTCTCTCTTTTGTGTCTGAAAATAATTGCAAGAATGTCTATCTTTTTTTTTAAACCCATAAATGAGTGAGGCCATTCTGCATTTTTCTCTCTCTCTGACTTATTTTACTCAGCATAATAGATTCCATGTACATCCATGTATAGGTAAATTTCATGACTTCATCTCTCCTGACACCTGCAAAATGTTCCATTGTGTATATGTACCACAGTTTCTTTAGCCATTCATCTGTTGAAGGGTATCTTGGCTTTTTCCAGAGTCTTGCTATGGTAAATAGTGCTGCGATGAATATAGGTGTAAGGAAGGGATTTTGTATTGTTTTTTTGTGTTCCTAGGGTATATTCCTAGGAGTGGTATAGCTGGATCACATGGGAGCTCGATTTTTAGTTTTTGGAGGAATCTCCATATTGCTTTCCATAAAGGTTGAACTAGACTGCATTCCCACCAGCAGTGGATAAGAGTTCCTTTCTCTCCACATCCCCGCCAACACTGCTTGTTCTCATTCTTTGTGATGTGAGGTGGTACCTCATCTCCCTGATGATTAGTGATGTGGAGCATTTTTCCATTTGTCTTTTGGTCATTTGTATTTCTTCTTTGTCAAAGTGTCTGTCCATTTCTTCTCCCCATTTTTGATGGGATTAGATAATTTTTCTTGTAAAGTTCTGTCAGTGCCTTGTATATTTTGGAGATTAGCCCCTTATCGGATGGGTATTGAGTGAACAGTTATTCCCACTCAGTGGGTGGCTCTTGTATCCTGGGCACTATTTCTTTGAGGTGCAGAAGCTTCTCAGCTTTATATATTCCCATCTGTTTTTCTCTGCTTTTACTTGCTTGGGGAGTGCAGTTTCCTCCTTGAAGATACCTGTAGTCTCAGTGTCCTGGAGTGTTTTGCCTACGTGTTGTTCTATATATCTCATGGTTTGGGGTCTGATATTGAGGTTTTTCATTCATTTGGATTTAACCTTCGTACGTGATGTTAACTGGGGGTCTAAGTTCAATTTTTTGCGAGTGGCTAGCCAGTTGTGCCAACACCACTTGTTGAAGAGGCTTTCTTTGCCCAATTTAGAATTTCTTGCTCCTTTATCAAAAATTAGGTGATTGTATGTCTGGGGAACATTCTCTGAGTATTCAAGCCTATTCCACTGATCTGAAGGCCTGTCTTTATTCCAATACCATGCTGTTTTGATAACTATTGATTTGTAGTAAAGTTTCAAGTTGGGGAAAGTAATTCCTCCCATATTCTTTTTCCCAATGATTGCTTTAGCTATTTTAGGGTGTTTATTGTTCCAAATGAATTTCAAAAGTGCCTGATCCACTTCTTTGTAGAATATCATGGTTATCTTTAGAGAAGGGGTCTCAAACTCATGCCTGCGAGCCATTTGAGGCCCTCCATACAACATTTTGTGGCCCTGCCCTAGAGGAATCTTTTTTTGTTTTGCTTTGTTTTAGTTGTTTGGGTCACACCCTCAAATGTTCAAGGCTTACTACTGACTTTGCACTCAAGGATCACCCCAACTTTGCCTCCTGCGGCCCCAGGTAAATTGAATTTGAAAACCCTGCTTTAGAGGGATCGCATTAAATCTGTACAATGCTTTGGGAGTATTGCCATTTTAATTATGTTAATCCTGCCAATAAATGAGCAGGGTATGTGCTTCCATTTTTGTGTGTCCTCTCTTATTACTTGGAGCAGAGTTTTATAGTTTTCTTTGTATGGTCCTTCACATTTTTAGTCAAGTTGATTCCAAGATATTTGACTTTGTGTGGCACTATTGTGAATGGGATTGTTTTTTTAATGTCCATTTCTTCCTTATTACTATTTCTGTATACAAAGGCCATTGATTATTTTGTGTTAATTTTGTAGCCTGCCACCTTGCTATATGAGTCTATTGTTTCTAGAAGCTTTTTGCTATAGTCTTTAGGATTTTCTAAGTAGAGTATCATATCATCTGCAAACAGCAAGAGCTTGACTTCTTCCTTTCCTATTTGGATTCCCTTGATATCTTTTTCTTGCCTAATTGCTATAACAAGTACTTCCAGTGTTATGTTGAATAGGAGTGGTGAGAGAGGACAGCCTTGTCTTGTACCAGAATTTAGACGGAAGCCTTTTTTTTCTCCATTGAGGATAACATTTGCCACTGGCTTGTGGTAGATGGCCTTAACTATATTGAGAGAGGTTCCTTTCATTCCCATCTTGCAGAGAGTTTTGATCAAGAATGGGTGTTAGACCTTATCATATGCTTTCTCTGCATCTATTGATATGATCATGTGATTTTTATTTTTCTTGTTGTTGATGTTGTGTATTACGTTGATAGATTTACAGATGTTAAACCATC
The DNA here is from genome assembly GCF_024139225.1 of Suncus etruscus. Taxonomy (NCBI): domain Eukaryota; kingdom Metazoa; phylum Chordata; class Mammalia; order Eulipotyphla; family Soricidae; genus Suncus; species Suncus etruscus. The sequence continues at coordinate 25,438,595 of NC_064849.1, forward strand.
CTTGCATTCCTGGGATGAAACCTACTTGATCATAATGAATGATCTTCTTAATGAGGCATTGAATCCTATTTGCCAGGATTTTGTTGAGAATCTTTGCATCTGTGTTCATTAGCGATATTGGTTTGTAATTTTTTTTTCATAGCATCTCTCTCTGGTTTAGGTATCAAGGTCATGTTGGCTTCATAAAAGCTATTTGGAAGCGTTCCTGTTTTTTTTCGATTTCATGAAAGTGTCTTGCCAGAATTGGTAGTAGGTTTGAAATAATTCATTAGTGAATCCATCTGGGCATGGGCTTTTGTTTTTGGGCAGACATTTGAATACTGTCTAATTTCCTCAAAAGTGATGGGGGTGTTTAGATATGCTACATCCTCTTCATTCAACCATGAATGATTATGAGTCCAAAATTTATCTATTTCTGCCAGGTTCTCACTTTTAGTGGCATAGAGTTTCTCAAAGTATTTTCTGATTACCTTTTGAATCTGCCCAATATGAGTTATCAAGTTTCTCTCTCTTTCTTTGTTAGTTTTGCCAGTGGTCTATCAATCTTGTTTATTTTTTCAAAGAACCAACTTCTGCTTTTGTTGATCTTTTGGATTGTTTTTCGGGTTTCCACTTCATTAATTTCTGCTCTCAGCTTTGTTATTTCCTTCTGTCTCCCTATTTTTGGTTCCTTTTGTTGAGCAGTTTCTAATTCTATGAGCTGCGTCATTAAGCTATTCAGGTATGCCCCTTCTTCTTTCCTGATGTGTGCTTGCAAAGCTATAAATTTTCCTCTCAGTACCACTTTGGCTGTGTCCCATAGGTTCTGATAGTTTGTGTCTCTCTTGTCATTTGTTTCTAGGAAGGTTTTGTTTTCGCTTACCGAATAATCACAATAAAAATCACACTAGTAAGAAAAAAATTGCATTAAACATTCGCATACCCCGAGCAGTTCCATTGGGGTTTGCAAATGTTCAATGCAATTTTTTTGCAATTTTTTTCTTAATAATGCGATTTTTATTGTGAATATTCGGTCAACGAAATCCCTGAGGAGTCCTACCTCATCCCGACTTTGCCTCCTGTGGCCCCCAGGTAAATTGAGTTTGAGACCCCTGATGTAGAGGTAGCTTTCATTATCCCTTTTTTGGAACTGCTTAGTAGAAAATTTGAATAGAAAAGTCTCTTTGGGATCTGAGTTTATGTTAGAACTAGATTATAGATATTGTTTAGGTTATTATTTTTATGCCCATATGCACCAGTAGTATCATGTGGCATTGTTTCTTTTTGCATAGGCACATTAAAATAGGGAAAGCTTATATATATATATATAAAGAAGTTTTATTTAATAGAATAAGAACTCACAAATTTTATAGAGCTGGGCTTCTTTCACCCTGAACATTTGTTATAAGTACTTGACATAGGCCTCAGTTGATTGAACATCAGCCATTCAACCCCAAACCTTGACTCCCATCCTTAGAGTAAAACTTTCACTGTGGGAGACCCTAATGCTACCCTGGTACCAGTTTTCTCCCAGGTAGGTTCAATGACACTCTGAAGACCAGGGAACAGCACAACTTTTTTTAGGAAAAGTTTCCTTGTCTTGTCATGTTACAGTAAGATTAAATTAGAAGATTCTCCATGACACCCAGTCTTCAATATAGAATCTGTGAAAAAATCAATTATAGAAGCCTGACTGTGACAAACATGTTTGAGTAGAACTTTTCCTGAGACCATGAAGAAAAGCCTTGAATTTGTAGAATTAGTATGCCCAGAGCCTGGAATCAGTCTTGTGACAGGATGCTTTATGAGTAGAAACATCCTATTCTTTTAGGCCAAAGGTATTTCCTTTCTATTTTCCCCTAAAGTTTGCTGCACCTATGCAAAAATAAATAAATAAGTAAATAAAAATGCCAATACCACTCCTTTTAAAACATTTTTATTTGTATGTTCTAGATGGGTGCAAATATTTGAATATAACATCTCTGATGAAGATATATAAATCAAAAGCAGCATGAAAAATTTATATTGAGTTATTCAGCATCAAGCATATGAAAATAAAAAAGTTACAAGGAGTAGCATGACATACTCATCGAAGTCACTGAAATTTAAAAATTATAATACAAATTCTAGGGAGAATAAAAGTGAAACCACTTGAAGTCTCAGACATTGCTGCAAGGAATGTGAAATTATAATACCATTTGTCAGTTTTCTAAATTTTGTAAACTTATATGTAATAAAAAAAACTGCATAAAATGTGGAATAATCATGCGAAAATAGGACAATTCACTAATACATCTAATAAAAGAGATAGATATCAAAATCTTTTCAGTAAAACAAAGTTACTAAAAGAACACATAATGTAATTTTTATTATATGATGGCTGAAACTAAACTCTGATAAAAAAAATAATAAAAGTTTCGGTACTTTGAGGCTGGAGAGATAGCATATATTTAGGACATTTGCCTTGCATGGAGAAGGATGGTGGTTTGAATCCCGCATCCCATATGGTCCCCCAAGCCAGCCAGGTGTGATTTCTGACCTTAGAGCCAGGAGTAACCCTTGAGTGCTGCCAGGTGTGACCTCACAAATGAATAAATAAATAAAATTATCAGTACTGTTTTTAGAAGTAGTAGTGTGGTGATTGGCAGAAAAAAGACATAAGGGAAATTTCTAAGTTAATGAAGGGTAATGTGTTACACAGATGGATTAATTTATTAAATTCTAGCAAATATATTATCTGAGTATTGTCTATAAAATATTTCCATTAAATTATGAGTGAACTAACTATAAAAGAGGTTCTTTATCTCCTACATTTTTTCTATAATTAGTATTTCCAGCCTCCTTGATGAAGACCATTGTCACAGTTGTGAACTAATAATCTTGTTGGATTTGCTTTGCTTTTATATAATATAAAAATATTGAGCATTTACTTTAAATTAAGAATCCATCCAGGGGGCAGAGAGATAGCATAGAGGTAGGGCATTTGCCTTTCATGCAGAAGGATGGTGGTTCGAGTCCCGGCATCCCATATGGTCCTCCAAGCCTGCCAGGAGCAATTTCTGAGCGTGGAGTGACCCCTGAGCACTGCTGGGTGTGATCCAAAAACCAAAAAAAAAAGAAAAAAATTATCCAGTTCTTTCCACCAATTTTTAAAAAGTGACTTTCTTGCTTTTTGATACATTGTGTAAATTTTTCATATATTTTGTTTATCAAAATTTTGTTTATCCTTGTAAAATGGATTTGATGGTCAAATATCTTTTCCCAATTTATCCAGATTGCCTTCTTTGTGGGTTATTGTTTCTTTGACCATACAGACACCTTTACTCAAGGTGATTATACTAATTGAAGTAAAAAGGAATTGAAGAAAAACCTACCGGAGTTTTTCACTTATAGATAGAATATAAAAACGAGAGCAAATAAACTGGCTGAACACAAAGCCCAGTGAAAATGATGCTGGTTGCTAATGATAAAAGGGGGAAATAGAATAAGGGATTTTTTTTTTTAGGGGAGGCTGGCATTGAAACTTCGGTGCTGGGGCCAGAGTGGTAGCACAGTGGTAGAGCATTTGCCTTGCATTTGGCTGATCCTGGATGGACACAGGTTTGATCCTTGGCATCCCATATGGTCCTCAGAGGCAGAAGCAATTTCTGATTGTAGAGCCATGAGTAACTCCTGAGCACTGCCAGGTGTGTCCTGAAAATCCAAAAACAAAACAAAAGAAAACAAAAAGTAAATTCAGTGGTGTGGGAATGGTAAATTCTCTACACAAATAGAGACATTAAATTGTACCACTTAACTTAAATTCTATATAATGCAAAACAATAATAAAGCAACAACAATAAATAAAAAATCAAGAAATTTAAAAACAAACAAAATAAGTTAAAAGAAAGAAACTACCATTCAGTGTGTCTGAGGCTTCTTTGTCTGAGGACCAGATCAAAATTGAGCCTTCCCATATGAGATGGCTTGAAAGTGTATCTAATTTAAGAACTTGCCTACAGAATCTTATTTATAATGGTAAAGGAAACAACCAAAAAATGACACTAATCTTAAAGAGTAAAGGCAGTCCACTCCTAAATAGAACCTTTGGAATTGACCCTGATTGGTTTCAGTACACCATGGCCAAGACAAAAAGAACAATTAATAAATGGAGGAGGGAAGAAATTGTTTGGGCCCTTTGAGTAGTTAGAGAAATAATACCATAGAACTTCCTCTGAATTTCAATATTTTCCATGATATTTTCTTCGGAGCACTCAGGACCAAAGCTCAGATAACCAGTGAACTGTAAGAAGCAGTATAGGATCCACAAAGTGTTTGCTTTCATTTAAATATTTATATTATATATCTATCTCTTGTTATTTCAGGCTGACTTCCTCAAATTTCTCTTTTTCTTGCCTAGATTTACACACTTATATGACTTCACTAGACACTAATAAAAATTATGTTTTTGGGGCAGCATTGACAGTTCAGTGGGTAGAGCATTTATTTGCCTTGCCCTATTCACAGGTTCGATTCCTAGCATCCAATATAGTTCCCTGAGGATGCCATAGGTAATTCCTGAGAGCAGTCATGTCTGAGCACCACCAGGTGTGGCCCCAAAACATATACATACATATATACATATATATATTTTTGTTGCCTCTTTGAAAAAATACTTCTTACATTTTCTTCTTGGTGAAGATATCATCAGCTTAAATGATTTTTCATTGTTGCTTAGTTATTGGTAGCTTTAAAATACTGCTTATTTTACATGTGTCTTTGGCCATCTGTATTTCTTCTTTGAGGAAATGTCTATTTGTTTCTTCTCCCAAGTTTTATATAGGATTAGATTTTTCCAAAATTCTATTTTTGCATTGTATATCTTAGATATAACCCTTTATCTGATGGGCACTGGGTGAATAGTTTCTCTCATTCAGTGGATAGTCTTTGTATCCTAGTAACTGTTGCTTTTTAAGTGAGACACTTCTCAGTTTAATGTATTCCATTTATTTACCTTTGCTTCCACTTACTTAGCCATGGTGTTTTTTCTTTGAAGATGCCTTTAGCTTCAATATCATAGAGTGTTCTGTGCTCATTTTCCTCTATGTACCTTAAGGGTTTCAGGTCTGATATCAATCCATTTAATATTTAATCCATATTTAATCAATTTTTATTTCACCTACACACCTGGTATTAAAAAGAGGCTCTAGTTCAATGTATTTCCATGTAGTTGAGCTGTTTTCCCAAGAACACTTGTTTAAAAGGTTTTCCTTGCTCCACTTTGTATTTATTGTACCTTTATTAGAGATTAGTTCATCATATATCCAGGGTATCAGTCGTGAATGAGTTAAGATAGTGAATGGTTCACTGTGATAATGTTAGCTGGAAATGATCACTCTGGAAAAGAGCTGTGTACTGAAAGGAGATAAAGTGGTGTGCATAGTATCCCTTCATTAGCAATAGAGCAAACCACAATGTCAAAAAAGAATAGAGATTTATAGAGAAAGAGAGATAGAAGTAAAATTCCTGCTTCAGAGGTAGGTGGGAGAGGGTAGTTGGGAGGAAAATGGGACATTGGTGGCAGGAAATATGCACTGGTGAAGGGTGGTGTATATTCTATGACTGAAACTCAGTAATGATAGATTTCGCAATCTATATCTAATGGTTAATTAAAGTAATTATATAAAAATTAAAAACAAAATAATGCTTATTATTAATTTTAAGAATTGGAGGGCCTATAGATTGTGATCAGTGTGACAGGATAGGAATGCAATATCTCCTGGACTGAAGTTGACTGTCTTTAGGATGAGTAGCAGCCTACCAAACATAATGGGCATATTGTGTTTGAATGTACAATTCTTAGTTATGTAAATGAAGAGAAGTTATTTAATTTATACATATGGATATGTATCCTGAACTAAGGGTAACTGCTTTTGTTCTCTGTTGGGTCATGAGAAGTCAATCCAATAAAAGGTCCTTTGGGAAATGTGAATGAGACAAACTTTTAGATACAGAGAGGTAGATTTTTACAACTTGGAGTTGATTCTATGGGGAGTCAGAGTTGGAGATAAACCTCAGTTGGTGATGCTCAAGGCTATGGATCAATATTGGAGGGGCTAAAGGGAATCTAATGGCTATATAAAATAAAAAAGACACCCTATCTACTATAATGCCATTCGGGCACTTGATCAACATGAATTTTAAATCTTTCACAGTAATATTTAAGGTATACAGTGACATTGGATCAAGGGTATTCCCACCACCAGTGTTGTCCTCCCTCCAATCCTGTTCCCAGCATCCCTCTCCTTTGCCCCCCTGGACTGCTAGTATAACTGGTCCCCTCTGTGTCTAGCTTGTTGAAGATTGGGTATCAATTCTGTTGTCGTTGACTTTGGGTTGGACTTCATTCTTAAGTCTTTAGGTTTTGATGTTGTTGCTTACGTAAGCTTGTTGCATACCTGAAATTTAGTTTAAAAGACCTAACCCTTAACAAAAGGCAGATGTCATCACTACCTAAAATATTTAAGCACTAAGTAACATAGTAATTTGCTGATGCTATTATTCGACACTCTAATAGGAGTCCATAAATATCTGGTTTATATGCCCATATATCCATATCCATTTAGAATTCTATCAAATTTTTTTACACTGTCTCAAAAACCAGCAAGTGTTCAGCATTATATAGTATTACTGACTTAGCACATGGTTTATGGAGCATCAATTCTGAAATGACCCTGACCTAAATTCTGAAAACACTAATGCAGTCAATAAATCCTTAATATATAAATGAATAACAAGTAAACTAATCATAGGTCTGTCCAATGTTACTCTGCACTTTTTACTTTATAAACTCCTCACTAATCCAAAAGGAAAATAATTAGAGGCATGCACTTTTATGAGAGAAGTATTTGGGCACAGGAGATCAACCCCTAAATTTACAGATGGCAATTATCCATTAATGTAAAATTATCTCAGACTGACTGTTTTATAACATCACAAAAGCAAGTGCACCAGTTTTGTCAAAATGAGAATATTAGTAAGGTACAATGAGACATTCACCTGTTTAGACATTCATGAAAAAATATTATGGGAGAAATAGTAAAGCTACATAAATGCTTCCTTAAAATCTAATGTAATGAGAGTAAGGGTATTTTCTTGCTCATTACCCACCATGCAAAAGGTAGCTATTTAACAATTCAGTTCAAAATAATTAGCCTCCAAGAGGCTATGATTTAGAAATGCTGCCCCCCAACTCCCATTAACTTTAATTGAGTTTATAGAGCATGGAAAAAAAAGAAAACAGTCAAAGCAAAGCAAACTGCCTTTTAAAATTAAATTTAGGGGACATTCAAGAACTGGAGTCTCTTGTTGACCTGATTTGTCTTCTAAAACCATTTGTGTAATTTCTTTATGGTCATTTTCTAATCATTTATTTTTAGGGTTTTTATTTTTATTTTTATTTGTTAAATATCTCATTTTTTTCTGCTCAGGGTTGTTCATTTGTAGATTTCAATATTATTTCCAAACGGTTACTAAATTTCCCAGTTGTCCTCTTCCTTACCGAGTCAGGGTTTACCATTATCATTATATAGTTTCACTCCCAGTCCATTCTTCTCTGGGTGTTTCACTGCTAGGGTTCAGACTTCCTGATTTGTTCCCAAATGAGACACTTGTCACATATTAATATCTGCATATAATTATTGCCTCACTGTAGCTTTTCCAAATGAAATCTTGCATTTTTTTCACATGAAACTCCTGCTTCATTTTTGTGCCAAAGAAGATTTGAACTGAAACCTATTTACTTGGGAGAATGATCATCAGGTCACACAAACCTGAGGACAGAATGCAATACCAGATGGACTGAACAAATGTGAGATGGGGAGGAGAGGATCACTTTCTATAGTATAAACGCTCTCTTTACCCTAAACCTAGTCTTGCTCCTGTGTTCTCCATTCATGCAGTTAATAAACAATACCTTTTGGCAATACCCCACTTCCACTTCTTCAAAACCCATGACAAATTTCCAGCATATAAAAATTTCTAGAAAGAAAAAAAATCTCCATTCTATTTCCAATATTATAAAATGTTAACATGTTGTCATTGCCGCTTCTAGTTATTTTCTATTGCTGGAACAAATTACCCCAAACCCAAGGGCATGAAACAACAGACATGTATTTTGTTCACAATGTTGGTAAGTTCAGAATCTGTTATACTGTGTCTATATTTCCTGCTCAGGTACCCCAAGGCTGAAATCAAGGGATATGTTCCACGCTGAGTCATCATCTGGGAAACATGAAAGAAAAAAGAAATGTTTTCCAGACTTCTGGTTGTTGAGAGACTAGTGGATTTAGGGTTCCAATTTTTTTTATTTTTTATTTTTGCTGATTATCTTTTGGGAGCTCCTCTTAGCTCTTGGAGGCTGTCTGTATTCCTTGTTATGTGATTCATCATTTGTAAGCCACCCATAACCTGTGGCCTTTAGACCTCTTCCTCTCACTCTGAACTTTGAGTCTTATTTAGAGTTGTTCTGATTAAGACATATCCACTTAGTGCTTCCCTTGTAAAAAGTCAACCCAGGCTTTTCCATTCTGGAAAAGGCAATGTTCTCTCTTGAACACACACATGTGCACACACACACAAGCACACACACACATGTCAACCCAAGCCACCTCAATTAATCTAATCATGGGCTTGACTCTGTCTTGAACATAATCTTGGGATTACTTAAAATGGACACAGAAGTCAAAGACATAGGAGATTCTAATTTTGATTTCCAAGCCATTTCAGCAGTATTTTCAACTATGCAGTAGCATCCTACACTGTTGGTTAAATAAACAATGAGGTTTTCAATGGATTAATATGAAGAAATGATAGAAAGCAAAAATGAGTGGGAAAGGGAAGGAAAATTGAGAATGCCTTAATTAACATCATCTAAGTTGAAAATATGTACAAAAACAGGCTAGAATAATATGCTCATGCAATTGAGAATTTCAGTGGAGGCTAAAAAGAGAGAAAGAAATATCAGATTTGGTAAATTTGGTTTGTAAATGTTGTTAAATGTAAAACTTCCCAATAACATATTTCAATAACTATGGTTAATGTGTCCAAGAAAACTCCCTGTCACACAATTCGTCTTTATGCCCAGAGTTTATTCTAGAAGGAAATTTACACTATAAATCTGGAGGTAAATCTGATAGTTTGGACCCAGATCACCCTGTCCTGTAGTCAATGTTTTCAGACATCTTTCCATGGATATACTTACTTATAAAATTTAAATTTCTATGAAATACAGAGTTTAAAATTTGTTGATAGTTGAGTTTCAGTCATATAGATATAATTTATTTTATTTTATTTTTATGTGGACATCTGAATGGATCAAGATTGGTGCTATGCCTTTTTGGCTAAACACATCTAATTGCCTCCTGGATGTGTTGTTGCCTCCCTATCAGACTTGAGTACTACTAAGCAAGCATGACTCTTGAGAATGTTCCCTCATAATGGGCTATGTAGAAATCAGAAGAGAAAATATTTTTTCAGAGACTACAGTGTTAGCACAGCAGTGAGATGTTTGCCTTCCACTCAGCTGACCCTAGTTCAATTCCCAGAATCCTATATGGTTCCCCAAGCCTGCAAGGAAGAATTTCTGTGTGCAGAGCAGGAGTAACCCCTGAGCATCACCAGGTGTGGCCCAAAAACTTAAACAAAAAAAAGGAGGGCTGGAGAGATAGCATAGAGGTAGGGCATTTGCCTTGCATGCAGAAGTATGGTGGTTTGAATCCCTGGATCCCACCCATATGGTCCCCTGAGCCTGCCAGGAGCGATTTCTGAAGGTAGAGCCAGGAGTAACCCAGGAGTTACCCTGAGCACAGCCAGGTGTGACCCCCACAGCAACAACAACAACAACAACAACAACAAACCTTAGAAAAAAAGGAGAAAAAAATTTTTGTCCTTCCTTTTCCTTCCTTCCTCCTACCTTTTCCTTTCTTTTTTCTTTTCTAGTTTTTCTAAATTTATTTTTTTTTCTTTGTTAGTTTTTTGGGCCACACCCGTTTGACGCTCAGGGGTTACTCCAGGCTATGCGCTCAGAAATCGTCCCCTGCTTGGGGGGACCATATCGGACAACTGGGGAAAGAAACAAGTCCGTCCTAGGCTAGCACTTGCAAGGCAGGCACCTTATCTCTAGCGCCACCTCTCCTGCCCATGTTATTTTTAATTTCAATTTTATTATTTTATTTTATTTAAAAACCATGATTAAAAAACAGGACTGTAGTTGGGCTTCAGTCACAAAGAGAACACCCCCCCACACAACATTCCCACCTTCACACCATCATTCCCCCCCCCCCCCCCCCGCACACCCCTCCTTTCTCCCACACCATTGCCCTCCTTTCTCCCACACCCCCTGCCTGTATTTGAAACAAGCATTCTGCTTCTCTCATTCATTAACTTGTCATGGTAGTTAATAGTACATCATTTCTCTAATAGGATTCACCTCTCTTTGAGATGAGTTTCATATCATAAGCCGGTCCTTCCAGCCCGCATCTCTGAGCACTGTCATAATAATGTCTTTAAATTTTCTTAAAACCCATAGAAAATCCAATACAAAAATCCCTTCCTCACACCTATATTCATCGCAGCACTATTTACAATAGCCAGACTCTGGAAATAACCAATATGCCCTTCAACAGATGAATGGCTAAAGAAAATTTTTTTCAATGCTTTCAATACATTGTAAGTCTTTGAAACTTAGAACTGTTTTACACTAATTTCACAAAAAAAATTTTTTCAGTCCACTTCTATTTTGTTTTTAAACTTTAATTAATCACTGTGCTTACAATTGATCATTGTTGGGTTTTAATCATACGATGTACACAATCCTTCACCAGTGTATCCTTCCAGTCACCAGTGTTTTCCTTCCTCCCCACTCCCACCTGTGTCTTGCTCTAGGGCAAATGGGAGAAAAATGGTTCTCTTTCTCTCTTCTCTCTCACTTCTCTCTCTCTTCTCACTCCTCTCTCTCCTCTTTTGCTCTCTCTCTCTCTCTCTCTCTCTCTCTCTCTCTCTCTCTCTCTCTCTCTCCCCCCCCCCCTCTTCTCTCCCTGTCTTCATTTGTCTCTCTGTTTCTCCCTTCCCCCACACACACACCGTTTTGAAACTGTGGTTTGCACAATTGCTAATGGAGGAGTGCTTTGCCTATTTAGCACCAAGTTCTTGTCCATGGTGATCAGTTCTGTCTATCATTAACCTAGTACATTCTTTTCTATTATAGCTACATTCACTGCTCTTTGTGGTGAGTTTTCTATCCTAGGCTAAACCTCCTGAACTTTAATAATACTTTGACCAATATTTTTGGAGCTGTCACCATTCACAAAATGGTGATTGCATAAATGGGCTGATTAGATCCTAAGATTTGTTCTGCCATTCTCCTGTTGATTTTGGTAATTTTGGTAATAAAAGATGACCTTGGTATTTACCCTCAACCTACTATACTTTGAGCATCATGATGTTGGCCTAAAGTTTCCCAGATATTTTTTTATTGTTTTACATGTAAAAGAAATTGATAAACAAGTCTTGTATCACTTGCAGTAATTTTCTAAGATTATTAATCTAATCTTATTTTCCTAAATGACATTGATTGTACTTACATCTTTTCAAAGATGGATTAAATTTATAACCATGTCTTTCTTCAGTGCAATATAGACAAAAATGCTGGCATTGACGGTAACAAAATGGCTGTTAGTGGCAAAGAAGAGCAGTTCTGTGTTTAATTAACCAGATAAGTAAAAAGACTGAATTTTGTATTCTACTTACTTAGGTTATTAAGAGTATCACAAAAATATTTCTCTCATTCTTTTGCATTACGAGATTGGCATAGTTATAGACTCATATGCTAAAACTAAATAAATTTTGATTGAACCTAGGTAAATTATGGGCACAATACAGGCTCTGAATAAGATAGTTGAATAAATTAATAGGATAACAACATTTTAAATTATTTAATTTAATATATTAAGGTAAAACAAGCATCATTGTATTTTCCCATCAAATACCAGTAAATTATAGGAAAATTATTCTTTCTAAATGTTATATAAGGCATGTATATAAATACAATAAATGAGATAATATGATAATATACAACATAATTCTTACATTTATTAAGTTCTAAGTAAATTTTAGTTCTTTATACCTCATTACAAACAGCCAATATATCAGAAACAAAATTTCTCTCACTTTGAATTTTAGTCCATTTTCCCTTAATTAAATTGATTTCTTTCCCTCTATGGATCTTAGTTTGACTGTTTTATTTTATTTTTAAACCCCTTACATGTCTTCCAAAGCAAAGTCATAAAATTATAATAACCCATTTACAAAACTGGGCAATTAACTTGGTTCATGTGTTCAAAATGATTTCTGGTATTTATGACAATTTTCTTGTCTTATTCAAATTGAATTCAAATTTTATTCACAAAATGGCTATATAGAGGATTAGATTAATGCTTCAGTTACTAGCAGTAGTAGATGTAGCCAATAAAGTTATGAATAAAGAATATATTAAAATTTTAAATACACAATTTTGTCATTAAGGAGCCTTGTGCAGTTATTGGTACCTGTCTGTTACAATTGGAAAACAGATCGCTTTATATAAGCATTCTCAGCAGAAAAATAGGAACTAATATGAGGATTTTTACACAATATAAAAATATCATGGTGTTCATGGGGAAAATTGGGGTGCCTTTGTACAAGTGATCAATCTAAGAAGCAGGGTAATTAGTTATCAAAGTTGAAAAAACAAACTTGTACTTTTTGATTACAATATGGAACTTCTGTTATGTTTATATCAAGGCATTATCACCATCATTCATTTTCTTTCTTTCTGATGATTAGCATTTCCATTTTAAGATCCTATTCAGCCACTAATACTCCATTATGAAGAGCACTATTGGCTACAATTGGTATTTATATAGGCAATAATCTTAGCAGCATATTTTCTAAGTGATGATCAAATTTAGTCCTGCTGAATGATACCCTTTGATGGCTCTATTCTGCCTATTTGGCTATGGAATCTTTCTATTATGCATGATTACATCAGCAAGCAAATGCAATATGCAAATGCAAGGCATTTTCAAGTCTTTTGATAAATTCACTTATTAATGAGAATTGCTATCATCTTCCTGCTCACAAACCTGGGCATTTTCATTGTCTTACACCTTAACTCAGTATCTTAATTATCATCTCTCAATATAGAATCTTTTTTAATTTGGAAGAAATCATCTGAAATATTAAGAATCCATTCTCTGATATAAAATGCAGTGATCCACTCTCCAAGTGCAATGAATCAATGACTCTAAATCAATTGCTTAAAATAACTTTAGCTGCCTATTACTATAATGTGATTAGAGAAATGAAGACAAAAAAAAAAGGCAAAACAAACAGATTCTCTAAGCCAAGTGTCATTGGCTTAGTGACTTTCTCTATTAAAAACAGAAATAATTGAACAGTATCTTACTTATTATTTTCCTAAAAGTTGGAAGTTTGCAAGAGGAAATCAATGAAAACAAGGAGGAAAAAGCAAAGATGTCATGGGAGAAAGAGACGCTGAAGTGAAATTTAACTATTCTGACTAGTTATCAACTAGTCATCATCTTCATATTTATAGGATTAAAATCAAAGTATTGTATGTTATTTATTTGGTGAATATTTTATGGCAATGACAAATTCTAGAGATTAAATTATAATAGTTTCACTACCACAATAATAGCTGTAGCAATAAAACTGTATTCTGTCACAGAGCAGATTCCTCATAATTGTCATTATTTTGCCATGCCTCTTTCTTGCCTCTTTTTTTTGTTGTTGTTTTATTTCAGGGCTTAGTTATATAATCTGATATCTAAAATGTATCCCTTGCATAAAATCTTCTCTTTAATAGGTATATTATTCTAATTACTTTACATATTAATATTTGTGATAGTCCAATGAGTTTGTCACTGTAATGATTCCCATTTCATATATGAACATACAGAGAAGCAACAGGCAACTGTAACCCAGTTACTTTTAGTAAAATGCACTCCAGTAACTTAGGGGTTAGTTACTCCTGACTCTCCGCTCAGAAATCCCTCCTGGCAGGCTCCGGAGACCACACGGAATGCCAGGATTCAAAACACCATCCTTCTGCATGCAAGGCAAACTCCCTAACTTCAAGCTATCACTCTGGCCCCATCTTTCTTGCCTCTTAAAATCTCTCAAACATATAAGAAAAATGCTATTTTTATTGTTTATTTTTGTTGTTAATGTTGATGCTCAGGACTTGCTTCTGGATCTGCACTCAGGGATCACTCATGGCAAGAATGGGGGATGATAATGGCGATTGGAGTTTGACCCCTGGTCAGTGCAAGAAAATTGCCCTATCTGATGAATTATCACTCTAATCCTACATACTATTTTTTACTGGAGTGCATTTTACAAAAAGTAACTGGGTTACAGTTGTCTGTTGCTTCTCTGTATGTTCATATATGAAATGGAAATCATTATAGTGACATGCTCATTGGACTATCACAAATATTAATGTGTAAAGTAATTAGAATAATATACCTATTAAAGAGAACATTTTATGCAAGGGATACATTTTAGCTATCAGATTATATAACTAAGCTCAAAACATGAACACAATGTACATAACAAATACACATCATAACTTGCATGCTTAAAACAAAGTGTAGCAAAAAAATAATTGTAAAATTAGCATATAATTTATCTAATATATAATGTAAAGTGAAAACAAAATAATTAAATTTTAACCAAAATCATCCATAATTTGCTTCCTTTCTTGATTCTGAAAGTAATACCCTAAAAGATATGTTTGCTCTTTTATAATATTTTTTTCAAATCACTTTCTCCACCCATTTACTTCTTTATAATATTGCATAATGCATTAAATGGCATTTTCTACATTCTCAGGTATATTTAAAAATGAAATAATAAGGATTTACAAAATAAAAGTTTTACCTTTGAAATTACTTTTGAAAATAAATATACATTCTCTATTACAAATAATTTCCCCTCAGGTGAAGATGAAGAAAGTTCTATTATTTTATGCCTACAAGATTAATATCTCAGTAACATGGATATTCCAAGAATAACTTTAATAAACTAAAATGAAAAATAGCGTTGATAGCATCTTTAGCCCACTTCAAAAGTACATGCCAAGTCACACTTGGTTAATATCTAAAAGTCTCTTTTACTGAATACAGAGGAGCATACAAAGACAAATAGACCTAGATTCATTAGATGTATATTAATTGTTCAACCAAATGCAAAGATAGGTTTACTTAAACTGAATCATAATACAATGCACCATTTTAGATTCTATGGGAAGATTAAAAGAACAGACAACCCAAATTTTACTTCTATGAAATCTGCAATGGTTTGGGGAAATTATCAGCAGAAACCAAGCAATGGGAAGTAAACACTGGCTTTCAACACAAGTACTCCTGTTCTATTGTTCCCACTCTTTCAAATCCATTATTTTCTGTAAAATATATATTCTATGACAGGAGTAATTGTGTTGAAAGCCAGTGAATGACAGTTTACTTGGTCAATTTATTTTATGACACAATTGCAATACCCACTTTAGTAGATTAATTTTGGGTACACAGGTTTAATGATCTCAACCAAAAAATATGAGGCAGGATATATTTTTCACATGAAAACTTTTATTGGTGTTGGAAGTACTTTGAACAGTCTAGACTATTTTATAAAGTTGGTAATATTCTCCAAACATGGAATGATATAGCATGTTTTGTTAGAAAATTAGTGTGTAAGATTATATTCTGTCCACATTAACTCTTTTGATTTATATAAAAGCTGTATTAGATCGGTGTTATTCTATCATTTGCCTACATAGGGAGAGAAAAGAGACTATGGGAGGTTAACAGCTTACTCATGCCTCAATATTGAAATACAATTCAATTATTAGAAATTTTATCATGATCACTGGGCAGGAACTAAAGAGGTTATATCTATTGGCATAATTAATAATTATTTTGTTTTGGGAAGTGGGATTTGAATCATGCCTACTTCAGATTTACTGCTGACTCTGTGCTCAGGGATAATTCCTGGTAGGACTTGGATAACCCTATGAAATGCTAAGGGACACAATTTAGCTCATAGAACACAAACACTGTAACCACTGCACAATCTCTCTGGCTCCTGAGAATTTAACTTTAGTAATTAAAAATATTAAATTAATTTAACACTAAATATATTTATGCACAAATTATAATGCCATCACTATTAAGTGTTGAGGAAACATTGTTTTTCACAGCTCCCACATTTTCCCTCAAGTTAATCTTGTGTTGACTCCTCGCCAAGAAAATTATCAGACCTCAGATTCTACAAAAATGATTATTCAAAAGCTTGGGAAAACTCTGAGAGCCAAAGTTAGGTGATGCTTTTCAGTGATTTCCAGGGCTGAACCACTCAGTATTCAGCATTGAGATAATAATTAATATCATGGAAGTAAAGGGTGATGGGATTTGAGAATATGAGTCAGAGAGGAATTTATTGAAATGTGTATTGGAAAAGAAGTCATTTAAGAGTACATTTGAAGAAAGAAGAATGTTGAGGAGACAGCCAGACCTTTGAAATGTTGGACTAAGAAGTTAACAAGGAAGCAAAATTAATATGTTTAAGGACCAAGGAGATAATTCAGGTGTTAAACTTCTATGCCTTACCTGTGAAAGACCCCAAATATCATCTTTGGTATCACATGAACTACACCAGTCCCCCAACTACCTCTGAGGTGATCCTCGTGGTCTCTATTACCACGTGGTCAAGTACCATCATGAGAGGCCAGTATAGAGGAGTTGACTGTACCTAAGTATTGCCTAGGTAGCCACCCCCCCAAATTAAAAACAGGTTTTAAAAAATGTGTTTATTAGCATGAATTCATTTCTTGAAGTTTTCTGAAACCTACACTTGTTATGTTGGGGTTCATTGACTGGGAGAAGTGTGTGGCTGCAAAGCAGAGAGCAAAGTGGCCATACTCCTCTTGCTCTGTCCTTGGGCAGGGGTTATCTCAGCTGTGACTTCCTGGGCTCTGCAGGTTGAGGAAGCAATTTGTGCCTTTTGGAGTGGTGTCTGCTTTCCTGTTGGTGATATGCACACCACTGATGGGGGAGCAGGCCCTCCTCTTAAGGGCGATGTTTGTTCTGGGCACCACTAGCAGGAGGGGTCGGGGCTTGGAATCCACTCACCTGCCATCCTAGTATTTATGTTTTTGCCAACTTTCCTATTCTAATTTTGTTTTATTTCATGGCATTATTATCTGAGAAGATGCTTGTTATGAATCTTATTTTGTTGACTATATATACTTTTATTTTGACCCAGGAAATGGTCTATCATATAAAATGTTCTTGATGTGTTGGAGAAGAACAAATATTGGGTGTGGAGGTTCCAATTTATGTTTATTACTCTAAGCCATACTATTGTATCATTTAAGCTTCTTATTTTCTTTTCTTGTTTATATTTTGTCTTTTTGATGTGGTTAATATAGAATTGGAATATTCATTCTACTACATTTGTGTTCCATAGATATATAGATTTACACGCAATATATATTCTGTTTCATTAACAAATATTTGTAAATTTTGCTGCCCTTTAACTTTGTGCTTATATGCTGACATATTTATCTTACCTTTGAACAAGGATGTATAATGTTCTCTTCTATCTGTATATTTTCTTTAGTTTGAATTCTATTTGGTCAGTATGGCTGTCACCCCACACTTTATTAATTTATTAATTATTATAATTTATTAATTATCCTATATGTTTATTTTTTAACCTTTTACTCTGAACCCATGTTATAATAAGAAATCAAGTGGCCAAGTGCACCTCTTAAGAAAATTAGAAGGTCAGATTTTATTTCCTGATCCAACTATTCACTCTCCAAATTTTGACTGGAGTATCCAATTCAATTAGAAATATTATCAATCTAAAGAAATTTGGCAAAATTTCTATATAATGGTTCTAGCTTATCTTGGCATTTAATGATTTTAAAACAGGAGACTATTTAGTATTCCTTGCAGACCTGGTTTTGATGTGGCAAATATCTGCAATCCTTATCTGAGAATGTTTTTCTTACACTTGTAAATATGAGTGATAACTTTCCATGTAGAGAATATTTGGTTGCAGTTTCTTTCTATTAAATACATTTAATTACTTCTCGGTACCTTCCTGCCTTAAGCATTCCATTTGAAAAATATAATATCACCTTTTGGCGTTGTATTTTTTTGTATTGATTCTTTGTTTTCCCCCTGTTATTTAAGTAGGCTATCTTTCTCTGTTTCTGTCATTTTGATTCAAGGTGTCTTGAGTTGTTTTATTTGAGTTTATTTTAACTGTCACTCTTTGGGCCTCTTTGATCATTGTACAATTCTCCCTCCACAAACTGTGAAAGTTCTTAGGTATATCTTTCACCACTCATTCTTATCTTTTATCTATTTACTCACCTGAAATTACTATTTTGTTTCTCTTGTAGTGTCCATTAAATAACTTAAAATCTCTTCATTTTTGAAAAAATTTTTCTATCACATAATGTATAGTATAGTATAGTATAGTATAGTATAGTATAGTATAGTATAGTATAGTATAGTATAGTATAGTATAGTATAGTATTTTGTTGTGTGTTTTGTATTTGAGTTCCTGATTCAATAGTCTATTTTTATTTTGCTACTATGTGCTGCTACTATGTTCATTATTTCCTTTTTGAATTAATTATTTAAAGTTTTCCACAAATTGTAATTAAATTTATTCAATCTCTACTTTAATTATATCTTAATCCAATAATTCTGGAGATGATTATTCCTCAGAAACCATCTTCAGTAAGTATCAATGTATTTGAAGACTTTTATTTACTTCTCTATCTCCATTGATATAGCTAAATTTTTTCGTTTTGTATTATATTTGGTACTTCAGAGGAGTAAATGGTAGAACATCAAATCCAGTTTGTTTAAGGAGCAATTGTACCCTTACTGTCAAGATACTAATTGTGATTCTGTTTTTAGCAGCCAGACATGCAGTCTGAAGATTTCTTAAATATTTGCAAGATCAGTGTCTGTGGCTCTGATTTGTATAATCTTGGGTGAGATAAATAAACTATGGCTCCCATGTCCTGTAACTATTGTAACACTAAGGTCTAGCTTGGCTGGGCTATGGCCCAGGGGTCACAATTACTGGTTGTCTTATAATCAACATTTCACAGTACAATTGACTTGAGTGGTGATCAAAAACTTTTAAACAAATGAACCTCTAACTATAGTTAAATTTTTGCATTTGTCTTTATCGGTTTGTGGACCACTGCCTTGAACCATGAACTATGAGTGAGGCTCACTTACACATATTTAAAAGGTATGTGCTCTATTTTCTGTAAAGTTAGGATGACAGCTCCAATTTGTTTTCTCTGGAATTGTTCAAAGTTTTTGTCTGGCTTCAGCTGCATTCTGTCTGTGTCAGGTATTTCAGTACTGTCTGTTTGAGTGTGTGTGTGGTGTGTGTGTGTGTGTGTGTGTGTGTGTGTGTGTGTGTGTGTGTGTGTGTGTGTGTGTGTGTGTGTTTGGTATGTTTATGTACTACAAAAACCTATACTTTCTGGGATCATTTGTTTTCAACTCTCTCCTGGTTTAAGTTGGAGATTAAATCTGGTGTACCTATTTTGGGCAACCATCTTCACTTCTCAAAATTAACTTTCAAAGCATATAAATGTATCTTGCTCTTTTCTTCTCTCACAAAATTAAGATAATAGGACTAAGTAGAGGAATTTATGGGACTTTTTGATTTTCTAGGACCACTGCAACAAACTACTATTAACTGGATGGTTTCCAACAACAAATTTACTATCTCATGTTTGAGGAAGAAGATATTTAGAGGTATAGATTTAGATAAATATGAGAAAATTACTAAATTCTCATTCTTAGTCTCTTTACCTATAGAATGAGTGTAGTTTATTCTCAATACTCATGTTGGCTAATGAATTAAAGATGATAACTAGGCCAAGAATATTGCTCAATGGATTACAAATATTCTTGAATACTGGTTGTTGATAATATTTAGGATAGCAAGTACTCTGTGAATATAAGCTATTGGGGGGGGTCACACATGGCGGCGCTTAGGGATTACTCATGGCTCTGTGCTCAGGTATTGAACTATATGGGTTGCTGGGATTCGAATCACCATCCATCCTGGATCGGCTGTTGGCAAGGCAAAAATGCCCTACAGTTGTGCTACCTCTCAGGCCCCTAAGCTATTATAGTAAAGAACAAAATTTTCTGGTTTAAAGTTTTTGTGACATGCCAGAAATTAATATAGACAAAGTCTTTATGTCATCCAATTGAGAATATAAACCCTGGAATCAGGCAGAGATGCTTTAAAATCTCATATATTTTTAGTATTACCTCACTCTGCCTAATTTTTGGTACTAAAACAATCTCAGATATGACTGTAGGGGCCAGAGCAGTGGCGTAGGGCATAAGGATTCAGCCTTGCTCACGCTAGTCTATGACGGACCGTGGTTCTATTCCCCGGCGTCCCCTATGGTCCCCCAAGCCAGGGAGAATTTCTGAGCCCATAGCTAGGAGTAATCCCTGAGCGTCACAGGATGTGGCTGAAAAAAAAAAACAAAAACATAAAAAACAAACAAAAAATATGACTGTAACTAAAAATTGAGATGATAACTTGACAGTGGTGCTGGAGAGAAGGTACAGAGGTAAAGCACTTGCCTTTTATGAGGCTGCCCCATGTTCAATCATCTTGTAGACTAAACCAAGCTATGATTTATCCTAGAACACAAAGAAGAGGTAAATTCTAAGCATAGTTATCTAGGGCCCCCAAACCAAAAATTAATTGATAAAATTAAATGCTGTCATTACACCTTTTCACACAAACCTTTTACATAGGAATAATTAAAAAATAATACCTGTGATATTGTTAAATCATTAGCTGTTTTTACTAAGATAAGGCTTTCTGCCAATACATTTATAAATTCTTTATTGAAGCCTCAAAGAACATTATAATTTAAAGACTCAAATGTATTCTAATTTTCATTATTTGTAAACAAATATTATTTGTAAACAGCTCTTAGATATGTGTCTAAAGTCACAAGGTTAAGTAAAAGTAAGATAGTGCTAGGATTCAAGCCAAAATCTTCTCTCTTAAACAAGAAATTATTTTGAAAGCCTTTAATATATTATTATAGATTTCTTTGTGTTTCTGAGCACATTCTCAGGAGAACTCTTTCAGGCATCCATGTTTTCATTCAAAGTGAAAGGTCAGTAATCCAGAGAGAAGACTTTCAAGCAAACTGTTAGAATTTGCTTCTAATACAGCAGGGCTTTTGCATAGCTTTAAATAAGGGAGAACACTGTCTTGAGCTACAAATCAACAAACTAGAACACCAGGGAAAAAGTGACTAGGACTCAGTATCTATAAGACAAAGAAGCCATGTTAGAAAAAAATATCAATACTCTAAGAAGTTGCAAGGTTACTTATGATATTTCATTTTCTGAAAATCTCAGTTGATTTCTCTCCTCAAAAATTCTACTTAGATTTATAAACAATAAATTATTTTATTTCAAAATAGCACAAATTATATCTATCCAACTCTCTCTATATATATGTGTGTGTATATATATATATATATATATATATATATATATATATATATATATAAAACATAAAGAAAGTTTTGGAGTATAATATATTTTGGTTATAGATTTAAAAGGTTGTTGTTATCTATCTGCAATCTTAGATAAGAGACAAAATGAACAGTTCTGAATTTGAAGATTTCTTAAAAAAAATTCCAGTCAAATTTTATTTATAGGTTTGAAGTAAAGGAAAGTTAACTTATTCTCACATGAACTACAACATAAACCATATAAATCTCTCATTTTGTTTTCATTTTGAATTATATATTCTCAATAGGAATACCATATCCTATTTATTTGCAAACTGACAAAGAACTGCCACAATTTTCACATTTTTATCACTATTATACATTGAAGGAAGCCCTAAGAATATTCCTTTTGCTAATTCTCTATCTCAAGATTTAAGTTTTCTATACTATTTGGCTCCAGCTGAGTCATCTCTAAGCATCTTCAGACACTTGATTCCAGAGGCTGCTCCTCATGAAAACCACTGAAGCCATCATGCAGCTGTACCCTGGGAAGTTGCTATGGCAACACATGAGCATGACCCCCTCAGATGCAGATACAAGTTTGGTCACATCACACAGTAAACAAAAAGGCAGCTTACAATACCCAGAAATCAATGTATAGAAACTGAGAGCATTCAATCCACTAGGAACATCAAAGTTTAACAATATATTTCTGACTTGAGTTTCTGTAACTTCAGGTTCTTTTATATTCCTTTTGGTCACATTATTCACTTATATTAATATATAAATGTCATATAAACTACATAACCAATCTTATGCAGAACATATACAACTCTCAATTCCAGTCACCCAAAACCAGGTCAAGCCATTGTAATATTTTTGAAAGGTAATCAAAGAAGCTAGTCAATTCTCTTCTCTCTAAAAAATATTCTGTCTCTTCATACCACTCCAAGAGTCCACATCTTCACAGACAAGAGGATTTCAAAACACACTTTCCTCTGAAAAAAATAGATTTTGTCCAGGAAAGCAAGTCAAATGTGAAATATTTAAGCCCCAACTTAAGTGCTCAAATAATGTGGGAATATGTTTAAAAGTCTAATGAACCATGGAGCTAGAGCAATAGCACAGCAATAGGGCGTTGCACACAGAGAACCAGGACAGAGGGTGGTTCTAATCCCAGCATCTCATCAGGTCCCCTGAGCCTACTAGGAATGATTCCTGAATGCAGAGCTAGGAGTAACCTCTGAGCGCCCTGGGCTGTGACCCCAAAACAATCAAACAAACAAAAGTCAAATCAACCAACTTACAAGAGTTCCTATGAGCCTTAACAGCATTAGTCTAGCTTATGTGAAGAAGCCCTGAGTTAAATACTCAGCAACACACACATACATACAAACATACATTCCTCCATCTCCAAATGAGTAATAATAATTATAAACCATTGATAAAAGTAGAATCTTTGAATTCATAATAAGGAAAACTTAACTTTTGAAAGTGAGAAATGAATATAGGAGAATAATAAATAATGGGTATAAATGGGTTAATGGGTATAAAAGGGTATAAAAGGCTTATTTTAAGCAACCACAATAAGTTGGTTCTAGTAAAATATGTTTTTGATACTAAATATCATACAGTGTAAGTTTAATAAAAAAAAACCGGGTGTTTCAGAATATAAAATTATATCCTCAAGAAGAAAAAAATGATACCTTTCCAATGGAAAATACTAACAACTATCACTGAACCAAAATAATCAGTCATTATAGTCTAGTTAGCAGTGAAAATGATTATTGACTAACTTATAATGTGCCTTAATAAGGAGGTCAGAATTTCTGTAAAAGTACAGTATTATTGCTGCAAAATATATTATTAAAATATAATCACAATGAAGAAACATCAGATAATTGTACTTTGAAGGACTTTGTGTCCTTCATCTGACTTGTACTCCTCAAAATATATCAGTGTTATAAGGACAAAAAACTGAGAGATCTGTTCTAGACTAAAGAAGAGTCTAAGGATAAATACATTAATAAAACCAGGACATTATCCTAGAGTGGAGTCTGATTTCAAAAATGCAATTAACTGCTATAAGAAACATTGAGAAGATAGGTAGAGAATTTTAAATATGCTTGAAGTATTTAAATAGTAGTAGTGCAACAGCGTTGCATTTATTGAATTATTTAACTGTGTGAGGCTATCTAAGAGAATGTATTTTTTCTTCAGAAAATAATGTAAGTACTTGGGATTAGAGAATCATATACCATGTAAATAAATAAATGATTTATATAACAGTAATACAGTATTGATAGGTTATTTATCCTTCAATCTCTATCCATGTATAAAAATATACATTGCAAATCTAGATGGAGAAAATAAATGTATCTTGTTTTTAACTGATTGATACTATTTTATAAAACAAGAAATGAAGAAATTTCAAACTGATCATAGAGATGAAGTGATAGTATAGTAAGTAGGATATTTATTTCAAGTAGGCAACCCAGGATTGATCTCTGTCATATCTTATCCTTTGCACTTCCAGGAGTAATTTCTGAGTGTAGTAATTCCTGAGTAGTAAGACCTTAGCATCAATAGACTGATTTTGTTGACATATAAAATGTTATGACCACTTATCTTAAATATTTATTTATTTTGGTTACAATTATTTAGCTATTGACTTTTCAACCCCCCTGTTGTAAAAATTAGTAGTACATAATCACACTCCTTCTGTTCAATTCCATCATTTAGAAACTGTTTTTGCCACGTGCCTTATTACAGCCTCTATTCTACCCTGAACACTTAATCTAATGGTTCAAGTAAAATTTACAGAAAGTTTTCTTTTATGCATTATAAGTAAAATACAAATCAAATAAGTATGACACTTAATCCTAAATTCTTTATATGATAGTATACTTTGCCATTTACTTAGATTTGGATCAAAACTGAGATATTCCATTCTATATTTGAACAGGTTTTACAACTAGAAAAATAATTCTCTCTACTTGCTCTTATATCAACGATGATTTTGTGCCATTCAAAAACATGAGTCCCACTTCTTTGTAACATTTCCATTATTGGAGACAGTGTAATCCATATCTATAGGGTTTGTTTCCGTTGCCACTTTTATTCTTTTGACCTTTCCCCTTAGTCTAAAAGAAAGTCCTATCACTATCCTTTTTAAGAAATGAAGTGCATAGTTCACGTTTGAACATTTTCTCAGAGGTCTAAAGGTGGAAAAGAATAATTAAAACAAATGTTAAAATAAAATATAAATTCTTCTCCTCTAGGAAAACCCAAATATGTATGCCTTTCAACAAAACAAAGACTATATTCACTTTTATGGCTTTTTAGAAGTCATCTTTAGCTAAACTCACTCTCAAGTGAAGCTTTATTTTATTATAATTTATTGTACATGTAGTAAATAATTGACTACATATTCAAAGAAATACATTAAGCCATTTTAACTGAATTAGTTCTGTGTTGATATATTGCTTCATTCTACTTATTATACCCTTAAAGTGGGATAAGTCCAATTTTCAGATTAATAAATAAAAGGTTAGGATTGGTATGATCACATAGTAGGAAGGGTACTTGCCTTGCATGTGGAAGACCTGAATTCAGTCCATGCACCCATATGGTCTTCAAAGCCCCACCAGAGCGATCCATGAACACAAAACCAAGAGTAAGTTCTGAACACCACAGCAGGTGTCTCCAAAACAACAACAACAACAACAATAATAATAATAATAATAATAAAAGAAATAAGCACTTTGTGCAATGCCACAAAAATAAGTTCAAGTGATATTATATGTAACCCCTTTATATCAAGCTATTTTAATAAAATAAATAAATATTTAAAGAACAGGGGCCAGAGTGGTGGTATAATGATATTTGCCGTCCACGTGGCTGACCTAGGATGGGTTGAGGTTCAATCCCCCAGCATCCCATATGGTCCCCCAAGCCAGAAGCAATTTCTGAGCACATAGTCATGAGTAACATCTGATTGTCACCGATGTGCCCCCTAAAAAAAGAAATTTAAAGAACAATAAATCTTTTAAACACATTATACATACAAGACAGAATGTATATTGTACAAATAACTAAAACATAATATTAAATAAAATAAGAGACTTGTATTTTAAAATAAGTAAAATATTAGGATAGAATTTATTAAGGTGGATTTGGTAGTCATAATATCTTAAAGAATTTTTAAAGAATAGTCTTTAAAGAATGGAGTTATAAAGAATTAAAATTAATATATTTGGCAGTAATAAAGCACTGAAAAGAAATACTTCATGTATAATCTATTTGGCAAATCAGATTTTCATTATTGAAATTTATCTATTATTAGTCATGAGCCTTTAAAAGTGTCTAGAATAACTGGAAAATACCCAACAAATATAAAAAGAGTAATGGAATTGGCAAAAAAAATGGTAGAATAAGGCACTACAATTACTTACTAAACGAATATACAAAGTAATGAATAAAATTGCCTTTTTATGCTGAAACAAAAAGAACACTAAAAAAGTGACCTAATTACCATCAAGTCTGAAAGGAGCCATTCTCTGCAATTGCTGGCATCTTAAGAGACCCTAAATAAAATCTGTTATATTTTAAGCATAATGTTTTATCATCAAAATGATACAATATGAAATAAATTGTCATGTGAAATATTGGACACTTTGAAGTAATAAAGAATAGAAAACGATTCTGATTTTTGGAATAAGAACGTATGGGTCTGGACTACAATTCCCTGGTACACTCCCTTCACCTTCACACTCTACTTTTATTTAACTCCTATTCCAACTAATCCTTGAGACTTAGTCATAAGGCAGGAAATATTAATAGAAACTGTAAAAAAGAAACTAGGTACCCTGAGCACTCTCAGTCATCACTCCTGACGACAGAGCCAGAGATAACCTTTAAGCAACAGTGGTGTGGTCCAATCCCCTCAAAAGAAATGTTTTATGAAGTCTCTTATTTTTTTATTTTGGCTTTGTTTTTTTTTTCAACCAAAATAATCAAATCAGTGAAGATACTTTACCAGAATAATTTGATTAAACCTGCCTTTGTTTCTCATTCTTTCTCTTTTTTCTTTCTCTCATTTTCTCTTTCTTTTCTTTTAGTATAAATAATAGTCACCAAGTACAATATTTTACATCTTCCTTATTCTCATAAAATATTCTCAGTTATGGTATGTTTTTTTATTCAATACAAATTTTATTAGTAGTTCTCATAGTATTTAAGTAGAGTGGTCATTTTGCTATTAGCAATTACACCGATCCATGAACTTAAGGTATTTTTCCATTATCTAGTTTTCTCTTCCATTTCTTTCAATAGTGTCTTTCAGTTTTTACAATACAATAGTTGGAGAATATAGTACATTTTTTTTTATTTCAAATGAAGAGAATTTAAAGTGACTGCTTAAAAGAAAGCATTTAGACTGTATGGCAGTTCGATAAAATTCTGTTAATTTCATTAAAAGAAATTTTTGTTTTTCAATTTCTCTTAAAAGACTATTAAGTAGTCCAAAAGTCCTTATCTATTCTACCTTTTATGTCTCTCTGTCCCAGTAGAAAATATCTACTAAATTGTCATTGCAGCAAGTCTTCAGAGACATGCCAACCAAGCCTAATTCAGTGTCATTCATCACAGTCTATTACCTGGGACACACATTCCCATGTCCACCCAAAACATGAGTACTAACTGCAAGCCACTTCTGGTGTTAAAATCTTTGAAATAAGTTGGGTCTTTCTGGAGGTGTCCAATTTCAGTATTGACTAAATAGCAATGACTGAAGTAAATCCACATGGCTTTTACTTATCATCATGCTCTCAATCCCTAATATCTTCTTCTCACTGGACTATTATAATCTGTCCATAATATAATAGCTTGTATATATTTTTTAAGTTTAGAGAAAATTGAATCCAAAGTGAAAAATCTATGCTATATTTTAGATCAATTTATTTATGTTTATATTTTATTGTGATAGAAAGAAAAATTCAATAAAACTTTACAAAGACAAAAGATAATTCTGCTTTTTATTATACCTGCTCTATTTACCCTTTCTCTTTATCCTAGTAGTTTTGCATATAATAGAGATACTAAACCTGCATAACTACCTATTTATCTGTTATTATGTAATTAGCACTTCATCTTTAGTGCGCTTAAAATGATGATTCATTGTTGTTTTAGATGTATGTTACTTCTGGAAGTCTTGAACACATCCAATAATTAATTCTTGTAAATATTTTCCTCCTTCTACCCTTGAAAATTTTACTTTATCCATTTTCTAATAGCATTTAAATGTATTACCTTATTAAATCTAGTGATTGTGTTTGCCTTGTTATCCCTTGCATAATATCCGTATTTCATATGGAAGTTTTAAGAATATGATTTGTATTAGTTTTATCTGAGCTATGTGACTATAAACAATTGACCCAAGAATCAAATATGCAAAGAGGTACTTTTCATTCCTAGACTTCTGATTTTCTCTGGAAGTGTGATGTATGAATTAAACACATTTTGGTAGTGTAAAAGTACTTGAATTATTTGAGATAATTTTTCTAAGTAAAATAATTTTGGGGGGTTTGGTTGTTGTTGTTGCTTTCATTTTGGGGGCTTTGTTTTGTTTTATTTCAGGACCATGGTTAGTGTGTGATGTTTGTCTTTATCGCTATGGTGCATTTTTGGATTTTTTGTTTGATTTTTCTTTATATATTGTTGATATGTTTCTTTTTGCTTGTTTGTTTTGTTTTTTGTTTGTTTTGTTTTTGGGTCACACCCGGCAGTACTCAGAGTTACTCCTGGCTCTACGCTCAGAAATCACTCCTGGCAGGCTCAGGGACCATATGGGATGCCGGGATTAGAACCACTGTCCTTCTGCATGCAAGGCAAATGCCTTACCTCCATGCTATCTCTCTGGCCCCTGTTGATGTGTGTCTCTTCCTTTTTACCTTTCTTCTCTCAAATTAATATTAATAGCCTCTATATGATTCCTTGAGCACTAACATGACTCATTCATGTGTGAAGAAATTCCTGAGTGCAGATCCAAGAGTAGCTTCTGAATACCACCAGGTGTGGCCTAAAACAAACAAACAAAAATAAAGAGAGTAAAAATATAAACATATACATTCTCACATGCCTGAATTTTCTTCTTTCTTATACATTTAAGGGCACCTTGTTCAAGATCAACAGATAATATGCATTTTGCAAAATTCAGGCTCATTTGTACTTCTCATACTTTAAGTTCTTAGGATTTCATGGTCCTCTCTAATACCTCAGTAAATTCTCTCTTACCTTAAACATAAATAGTAGTGATCTGGGCCCAGAGAGATAGCACAGTGGCATTTGCCTTGCAAGCAGCCGATCTAGGACCTAAGGTGGTTGGTTCGAATCCCGGTGTCCCATATGGTTCCCCGTGCCTGCCAGGAGCTATTTCTGAGCAGACAGCCAGGAGTAATTCCTGAGCACGGCCGGGTGTGGCCCAAAAACCAAAAAAAAAAAAAAAAAAAAATAGTAGTGGTCTTAGACTTACTGATGTATATGCTATCCAAATAGGGTCATAGCTCTGAATTTTATCCTTAACTACTTTTCTCTAGATATCCAGAATTTGAACTCACTTTTTTGTTTTCCCAAATGGTGAAATATTTGATCTAAGAAACTCTCACCCTCTATAAACATGTATCTCCAGGGGTCTCCATGCTAAGTGATTTGGTCATAGCATTGCAATTAAATGAATCCCCCAATGAATTCTTGACATCATGGATATGATGAAGGAAGGGAGTGAGATATTATTAGCCTCCATTTGACTGCAACCACAAGTTTCTTCCTCCCAGGAGATCTAATTACTGATCCTAACTTTCCACAAAATAGTTCCTCATTGACTTAGAGCTAACACTCAGGCAGGGAAAGCAGACATGCTGAATGTTAATGTGGTTTGGATCCTTCCATTCAAATGTATGCATGTTGCATGTGCTTGAATTCTGGTTAAGAACTCATATTATATCTTTTATTTGATTTTGCATTTGTACCCCAGTGACATAGACATAAATAGGCACGTAGCCGAGAATTACTTTGTCTACAAATTAAACGTAGGTATATGTAAAATCAGGTCCATCCCAATTTAGGTATCTTCCACCAAAGCAGGAAAGAAATAAACAAGTGCATAAAAGATAATAATCGGAAGAGTGTTTGACCTGGTTTTGATCTATGGCACCATATATGCTCCCTACTCCAGATAGGAGTGACCCTTGAGTACAGAGCCAGAAGTAAACCCTTGGTACCACTAGGTATGGCCCAAGCTTACCGAGGAAGTGAGATACACCGAAAAGTTTGCATAAAATAGTGATCACTATAAGCAACATATGTCCTATTTTCCTTTTTCTGCTTCTAGAAA
Source organism: Suncus etruscus (assembly GCF_024139225.1). NCBI lineage: Eukaryota > Metazoa > Chordata > Mammalia > Eulipotyphla > Soricidae > Suncus > Suncus etruscus. The sequence goes on from NC_064849.1 coordinate 25,468,606, forward strand.
GTGAAACAGTTTGAACTTAAGAGATACTTTGTCTAATTTTCAGTAAGTCTTTGCTGCTTTTTGTCATATACTCTACTCAAATTCAATAATTTCTTCACTGAATAATAAAAATGAATTATAAAGATAAATAACAGATAATGTTAAAATAGTTAGGGACTACGTCTACTTGGAAATCACACTCTTTAAAAGCTATATTTCTCATTTAGAAATTATCTACTGTTTTTAAATACATAATGTAAACATCCAGGCAGATGATGCACTTCTAAGTGCCTCATTTGTTAAAAAAAAAACAAAAAACATTAGATCTATTAGATGAATGTAGACAAGTTATCACATCTGTAGTTTAAGCAATGACTTATAAAGTCTTACCAAAATTCAGAAAATATTTAAAGACATTTTAAAATAAATAGTATCAGCATAATTTAAAAGATGAACTTGTCAGCTAGAAAAATCTCCACACAACTATTGTTTATTTTTAAGATGTGTTTTTAGCTTTAAAAGATGAACTTGAGCCGGAGAGATAGCAGAGCAGCGGTTGCCTTGCAGCAGCCGACCCAGGACCTAAGGTGGTTGGTTTGAATCCCGGTGTCCTATATGGTCCCCAGTCCCCAGTGCCTGCCAGGAGCTATTTCTGAGCAGATAGCCAGGAGTAACCCCTGAGCGCCAACAGGTGTGCCCCCCCCCAAAAAAAAAGATGAACTTGATACTCTCCCTTGACCAAATGAAGCATCACTATTTTTTTGAAGCAATATAACTATTTATTTTAAATTCCTCAAAAAGAAAGATATGTCTGTGGCAGATTTTCATTATAAATACCTAAATAACTTTCTCTCTTTAAATAAGTGTCATTTTTAAATTTTAATTATAAAAGATGGAGGGACTTAATATTTCTTCCTTAAAACAATTTTAAATATTCTGGTTATATGAAGGACTGACATGATCATATCTTATTGCTTATGTGACAATCATCACTTTATATAGGCTAATCTAATTCTCACAATCACAATTTTATCTATATCCTAGAAAAGGAAATTATTATAAATATGACAACAAAAATATCTTTACATTTCTAAAAAGTTGACAGATTAACAATGAGTAATTTGGGGTCTAAATTCTTCTTACTGTCTTCAGTAGAATCCAAACTTCATGTAATTAATTCTCTGCCATCATTTATCCAGAAAATCTATGTAGCACATAGTCCTAATGATACCACCAAAATTTAGTTTTGAGGAAAAAAATTTGCAGAGAAACCAAATAATTGCATTTAGAAAAAAAAAATCTGCTTTGTGTTTAATGATAATCATTGTTGACTAAAAGTGTTCTACCTCAGTCTGAATATTGCTTTTTCTGCAAACAGAGTCAAATATCTTGGGGGTATATTTCACATTGATTTATATCTTCTGTAATCTCTTGGGAAAAGCTAATGTTATGATGGCATTTTAGCATTTCTTTAAATTATATCAAAATAAAATCAGAAACCACAAAAAACTGATTCAACATATTTTTGGAGCATTTCTGGTGTCAAAAGGTACTAAAAAGGTAACACTTTTCTACTAATTAGTTCCTACTAGCTCTTTTAGTATTTATTTTTTTACAAAATAAATCAGTTTGAAAAGTAGTAGAATATAAGAATTTATTTCAGGCTGTAGAGATAGTATAGCAGGTTGGATACTTGCCTTGCACACTGCCTATCTGGATTTAATCCCAGATGCTCCCTGGAGCCCTGCGTGTAATGATTCATGATCCCTGAGTACAGAGCCAGAAGTAAGCAGGTGTGCACCAAAAGACAAAAATATTTAATTAGAATAATGAATTTATTTTTATCTCTATAAAATTCTTTAATTGAATTACAATAAGAGAGCAGTTACAATATTGTTCATGATTGAGTTTCGATTATACAATGCACAACATGCTTCACCAGAGCACATTTCCCAACACCAATGTTTCCAGTTTCTCTCTCACCCTTCCCCTAATTACCCGCTCATTGACTTTATGCCAGACATTTCTCTTTTTCCTTTGGCTTTCTTTCTTTCTTCTTTCTTTTTCTTTCATTCTTTCTTTCTTCTTTCTTTCTCTTTCTCTTTCTTTCTTTCTCCTTTCTTTCTTTCTTTCTTTCTTTCTTTTTTCTTTCTTTCTTTCTTTCTTTCTTTCTTTTCCTTCCTTTCTTCCTTCCTTTCTTCCTTCCTTCCTTCCTTCCTTCCTTCCTTCCTTCATTCCTTCCTTCCTTCCTTCCTTCCTTCCTTCCTTCCTTCCTTCCTTCCTTCCTTCCTTCCTTCCTTCCTTCCTTCCTTCCTTCCTCACTCTCTCTCCCTTCTTTTCTTATAAACACTGTTGTTTGTAATAGTGTTCCTAAGGGGTATCATGTATACTACCATCTCTCCTTTCAGCACCCAGTTCTTGCCCAAAGTGATCATTTTCAAATATCATTATCATAGTGGTCTCTTCTGCTCTAATTGTATTCCACTAATTGCAACAAGTTTCCTACCATGGACTGGTCTTTTTGGCTCTCAAGCTTATTGTCTCTAGATATTATTACCATACTAAGTTTTTGTGATATACATAGGTTTAGATAACTTCAGTTTATTTAAATTGCAAAATAAAAATATTCTTTGCATTGGGTTTCTTTTTTTAATGTTATACCTTTAACAAACATAGACCTCAGTCCTCAAATATACCAAGGGGGATAAATAAGCAGTTCTTAGTAGCATCTAAGAGCCAAATCATTCCAGTAAATGTCTTGGATAGACTCCTTTCAAAATCCTATACCCTGTATTATTATATACTGAATTATTATGTACTGAATTATGTCATTTTGTAATGGATACAAAGGATCTACGGTTGATACCTAGTTATTGGTCCTGTAGCAGTATTTCTTTGTGAATATTTATCTTCCACTTTTTGTTTTACAAATAATATCATCTGCAATAGGTTTACTCATAGAGAGACACATATACCAAAGCGATTTATATACTTGTCCTAAAGGAGATGCTTGAACCACAGAATTCTCTCTATAAGGCAGAAGTACCTTTTGTTTTACTATTTCTACCTGGTGTTCAATATAACCCATCTTGGTGAAATAGGTTTATTTCCAGAAGTAAATTCCTGAAATCTGCATAAGTACTGCTTTCATCACAATAGGAAATTTCATATTTATTTTTTAAAAAAATAAATACAAGCTTACACAATTTACAAAGCAATTAACATAGAGCAGTCGATTATTTAAGAATAAATATCTAATTTTACTACTTTTGCAGAAAAGAATAAATGTTGTTTTCTCTTATTAAATACAATACAATCATATGTTCAAGATAATTGAGTGAGGTTAATATAGAAATAAGTATTTTCAATGCCTATCTACTTCTTTAAATAGTTGAATATATTTTAGTATTACAATCTTTGACTTAGAAATAATTCTGAGAATAAAAATAGTTGTACCTATTGGACTATAAATATTTAACTACTCATGGTTGTTTCTAGTCCATAATTCTGTTACAAATTAAGGCATGACTATAAATAAGAAAAATTCTAACAATAAAAAAGTAAGAAAAAGGAAAAGAAAGAAAATCTCATGTGTATTACACTACCCCTGAGGTCATGCTCTGTAGAATGGAAGAACTGCTCTACATCAGTCACTATGCTTAGTACTATAACAAGCCAGAAAGATCAGTTAAAATATTCACCTTGTACATAACCAACCTTGATTAAGTCAACTCTACATATATTTCAGCCAGGACTGACAGAAGTAAGCCCTTAGCCCAGAGCCAGGAGTAAGCCTAAACACTACTGGACATGGCAAAGAAAAGGAAAGGAAGAAATGAAGAAAGGAGAGAAGTAAGACAGATGGAAAGTAAGGAAAAAAAAAGAAAAGAGAAAGAGAAAAAACATAAAGCAAAGAAAGACAAAAATTAAAATGTATGGTATGTATAAACCATATGTAAAATAAACCTAGACTAGAGCCAAAGCATTTGTACATAAGTAGAAAGTTTGCTTTGCACATGGACAACACAAGTCTGATTCCCAGCATCCCTTATGGCCCCTGTGCACTATCAGTAGTAATTTTTGAGTGTAGAGCAAGTAGTACCTCCTGAACATGGCTGGGTATGGCCTAAAAACAAAACAAAAATAAAACAAAAATAAAAAAAATAATCCAGGCTATAAGTACTTTTTCATTTTACACAATTGAATAAACATCATTCTCTCAGAAACTTTTTATATAATCAAAAAGCAATTATATGTGCCTTACAAAATACAAAAAAAAAACTATGCTAGAAAAACTAATGTCATCTGTTTTTTTTCAAAGCTATAATCATCTCTTTATAGTTATTTTGTTTCTACATCTAACATGACAAGTACTATCATTTATATAAAATCCCCACATATTTTTTTGATTTCCCACTCTTGGAATAAGACAATTCGGAGAACAAATTTAATAAATAATTTAACATGTAGGACTATTCCTTGAACAGGTATTTTAAAATATCTAATTAGCAGGCCACCAGGAAATTATATCAATTAGAATAAACAGAATTTTCGACTGACTTGAGATACGGGGATGAGATGGTACAGAAAAGCAGACATCCAGGGAGAAAAAAGAACATTTATGAATTTAAGATATACTGTTTTTTATCATGTCATCAAGTTTAGTTAGTGAGAGTAGACACTATCTTTAAAAGAAGAACTCAGAACTAGCTAATCTCAAACATCAAAAGTTGTTTTATTATGTAGAGGTATATATACCATAACTGTAGTGCGTTTCTGCTTCTTGTAGTAACAATTACACTGTAATCAGTGATCCTTATTGAGAGTCCAAGTTGATGAAAATAAATCCGAAAACCATCTACATAAATAGCAATGTGTCAAATATTTCTGCTGATTAGAGAAGGCAACGGTTTTTTTTCTTGACCTCATAATGTTGAATAGTCAGATTTTCTAATTTAGGTCACAAAATCTCTACTGCTTCACTGACTTTAAAATTTTTGTGTAAAAATAGTATCACCTAATGGTTTTCCCACCATAGTTCTGCTAGGTACCTGGCCAATATAATTCATTTTATTTCAAATTCTTTTGGAAAATCAAATTCTTTTCAGCACATATACATAAATGAATGAACAAAATGCTCATTAGCAGTGGATTTAAAAATATTCTCTTCAGAATATATATTTCTTCTAAAGAAAGAAAAATCATAAAAACAATCCATTGCCATTGAGAATGCATGTATAATATTTCTAAAATCACTGTCTTCTTCTATTGTCTTTGACTGTTAATGTGAATTAGCATCTCATAAGAAACTTGCAACTGAACTAAATAAAATATGCTTTGAAGTTTCTAATGAAGTTTAGACTTTGTTTGCTAATGAACAAACTAGAAAATTGTGGCTGAAATGAAAAAAATTAGTTCTTGTCTTATTGTATAGATCATTCTTCCCTATCAGAATTGTAGTACAGACGTTAATTACCAGGAATTGCATTGCATACTTTAGTGAGGAAATAGGGACTGTTTGCTGACACTCAGATTGACAGATAACGCCAGTCCCTAAATGTCTTCAAAGAAACCCTGCTCTTGTAGGGTCTCAGTTTCCAAGGTTTCCTGAAATTCTAGTGAATAAACCAATTAGGAATTCCTATAAAATTTATTCTCTTAATGTATCCTGACAAACTCCTTTTCCTAGAAATGTGGGCACCATTTATCCTGACCAGCACAGTTGAGTTATCACAGAATACTTAGTAATAATTTCCAGTTTCAATTGCATTTTTAAAAAAAATTGAGAAATGTAGAGACCATTTTATTTTGGTTTGGAGAGCACATCTAGTGGCCTCAGGAGTTAATCCTTAAGAATCAATCCTGGATGTATGTTCAGAGTTGACTCCTGATAGTGTTTAGGGTTCCCATGCAGTAAAGGAGGCTCTAACCAGCCAGATCACAAGACAAGTACCTTAACCTCTATATTGTCTGTCTGTCTCCCCCTTATTCGCTCTAAAAATAGATCTATATGCAATAATATACACTGAAGGTATGAAAATGTACAACTAAACTCAAAACTCAAAAGCAAAATATCCGAAGATCAAAATACAAATATGTATTTATTTATAATGTATTTTATTTATAATTTACAGTCTTAAATGTAAACATTAAAATCTCATGGTTGGTAGCATAGGTCCTAGATTTTTCTTTGGAGGGGTGGGGGCTACTCGGTGGCTCTCAGGTGTTTATTCCTTGGCTCTGGCTCAGAAATCGTTCCTGGCATGCTTTGGGGTCCATATGGGATGCCAAGGACTGAAGCCTGTTAGGCCATATGCAAGATTAATACCCTACTCTCTGTGCTATTTCACCAGCCACAATATTTTTCTAACAGGATTTTTCTAATGAGAGGAACTGAAAATGTTAGTTTTTTAGAAAATAGCAGTGAACATTATGTCAAACATTTCACTATTAATGTTGATAATAAATTGCGATTATATTTTAGATATATCAAACTAAAATATATTATTAAAATTATCCTCATAAAAATGAAACAACTGCCTTATTTTAAACTTGACATTTTAATGTTTGAGAGCAAAAATATAATAATTATTATTATTATTATTGAAACTAAATCTGGGGGAATTTGATTTGGTCATAAATGATAATTGGATTTTTTCCTCCTGTTTTGAACCACACCTCATGGTACTAAGTCTTATTGCTGACTCTTTACTCAGGAATCATCCCAGGTGGGATAAAAGATCCATATATGTACTGGGGGTCAAACTCAGGTTTACCAGGTGCAAGACAAACACTGTCCAATCTCTGTCCCATCTCTGGTCTGAATTTGAAATTTTTCTCTTAGATGATTAAGATCTTTCTTTGACAGACTTGCCATGTGTGAAAGCAATTACTAGAAAGAAATTTCTGAACACAGACTTTTAGGATGATTGTTTAGGTAGCATGTTTACAATTGTTATGTAGAAACAAGAAATAGATCTGAACCTTATTAGACCTTAAAGATTTTCTGCACCAAGACAAGGATTAGTTGAACTATTTTCATCAGATCTCTACAGCTCAAAGAACCAGACATCAAAAGTGATCACTTTTAATAGAAATTGAGGTCAGAAACTAATTTCACAAAATTCAAGTCCAGGAAATTATTAAAGATCCAGTAGAGAAGAGGATGAACTAAGAAATTTAAACAAGAAATTTGGAAGAAATTTATAAATTATTAATAAATTTCTTTTTAAAAAATTGTTTTATTTAAACCATTGTGATTTACAAAGTTCTTCATAGTTGGATTTCAGACATAAAATCTATCAAGCATCCTGCCATAAGACCAACTATATAGGCTTAGGGCATACTAAGTTGTTCATGGAGATAAATGATTTCAAACAACGCAAGAAGAGATGATAATATAGAGTTAACCAGCGCTAGAAAAATTAAAGAAACATGGTTATTAGAGATTAAAGAGATGAGGGGGTGAGTGAGAAATGGCTGCAGGTGGGGGTTTCCAGGCAGAGTGCTGACTGCTCTACCTGCAGAATCTCCACCGGGCTGTGCTTCTTCTGAGGAACTGAGCACCGGAAGGGAGCCCTGTCCTACCCTTCTCTGTCTTTCCTGAACTCTGGAAGCTCTCCTCAGAGCCCTGGGAAGTGAACCCCAAAGAAACTACATTCGGGAAGAGATAACAATGCTATCTGGGCAAAAGCCGGCTCCCTGTGTGTGACACCAGGCGGGGAAAATCCGTGTAAGTACACGGCCCAGTGGGGCTCAACTGTGAAAGACTGTGAGTGTGACCTGTCTATGTCTGTCTACTGTCCTCTTGCGTGAAACTCTTGCGAGTGGGGCAAAAAGAGGCTCAGAGGAGCACGGCCGCTCCGCTTCGCTACGCGGCCGTGCACTCTTTCTAAGGAAAGAACTCCATTGCAACAAGAAGGAAAAATCACACTAAGAACGGCGCTATATCACAGAAGCAAACATTTCTCTCTGGACTGTCTTCTCTGTTGCATGCTCGGGCCTAAGATTTGACCCAGTGTGAGGCTTCATCCACGGAGGACTCCCCTCCCTTAGAGGCAAGTCAGCCCATCCAGAAAGGGAGGAGCCAGAGGAGTGTGCTGCCTACATCATATAGACAATGAATACCACCACAACACGTAGAAAAACCCACAATACAAGTGTGACAATGGGGAAACAACGCAGGCCAGCATCAGACATAGAGAATGAAGATGACAATTCTGAGGACCAGATAATGACTGAACAACTAATCAACCTCTCAGATAAGGACTTTAGACTAGCAATATGGAAGGTGCTCAACAGACTCCAAGAAACCATGGATCGAGTTGAACAGAACACTAATAAGAACCAAGAAAATATGAAGGCAGAAATGACAAAACTCCAAACTGAAATAACATGTCAACTAACAGGACTGAAAAAGTCAGTAAACGAAGTGAATGACAAAATGGATAAGCTCTGGGACAGGGTATCAGAAGCTGAGAATAGACTTGGTGCTGTGGAAGATGAGATACATAACAATTCCATACAGCAGGAGAGATTGGACAAAAAACTTAAAGCAAATGAGCAGACAATGGAAAAATTAGTCAAAGAATGGGAACAGACGAAAATAGAAGTCTATGATAAGATCAACAGAAACAACTTAAGAATCATTGGAGTCCCAGAGACCCAGGAAGAAAATTTCCAGGAAGAATCAATGGTCAAGAACATCATTAAAGAGAAACTTCCAGAGCTAAAGAATATATGTGATCAAATCCTGCATGCCCGAAGAGTACCAACCAAAAGAGACCCCAGAAAAACCACCCCAAGACACATCCTAGTCACAATGACAAATCCCACAGATAGAGACAGAATTCTGAAAACAGCAAGATCAAAAGGGGAAATCATGTTCAAGCAAGCTTCCCTGAGATTTACAGCAGACCTGTCACCAGAAACACTCAATGCCAGAAAGCAGTGGTGGGATATTGTGACAAGACTGAATGAAATGAATGCTTCACCCAGAATACTATACCCAGCAAAACTCACTTTCCGGTTTGATGGAAGAATACATGGTTTCACAGACAAAAAACAGCTCAGAAACTTCACAGACACAAAACCAGTCTTAAGAGAAAAACTGAAAGACCTAATCTAAGACAAGACTACCCAAAAGACACACCAAATTTTGAAATAAAGATGGCGTTAAATCCCAGGACAATTCTTTCTCTCAACGTCAATGGACTAAATGCACCAGTTAAGAGACACAGAGTGGCTAAATGGATCAAAAAACTCAATCCAACCTTCTGCTGCCTACAAGAAACGCACCTGAATAGTCAGAACAAACATAGACTCAAAATAAAAGGCTGGAGAAAAATTATCCAAGCAAACAACACCCATAAAAAAGCTGGAGTGGCCATACTAATATCAGATAATGCAAACTTTATACTCAGGAAGGTTGTAAGGGACAAAGACGGACATTTTATATTAATCAAGGGGTACGTAGAGCAGGAAGAATTCACTCTCCTAAACATATATGCACCGAAAGAGGGGCCAGCAAAATATTTAATACAACTGTTGACAAATCTGAAAAATAATATCAACAACAACACAATAATTGTGGGGGACCTTAACACAGCTTTGTCAACACTGGACAGGTCAACCAGACTGAAACCCAACAAGAATATACTAGACCTGAGGAGAGAAATGGAAGAAAGAGGCCTAGTGGATATATATAGGACACTCCATCCCCAGAAACCTGGATACACATTCTTCTCCAATGTACATGGGACATTCTCCAGGATAGACTACATGCTGGCACATAAAACATACCTCCATAAGATCAAGAGGATAGAAATTTTGCAGACTACCTTCGCTGACCACAAGGCTCTGAAATTATTTGTGAATTCCAAAGGGACTCAGAAGAAACACTTTAACACCTGGAAGTTAAACAGCCTCATGCTCAATAACCAGTGGGTCCGAGATGAAATCAAGGAGGAAATAAAAAGGTTCCTGGAAACAAATGACAATAAAGACACAAACTCTCAGAACTTATGGGACACAGCAAAAGCAGTACTGAGAGGAAAATTTATAGCTTTGCAAGCACACATCAGGAAGGAAGAAGGAGCTTACCTGAGTAGCTTAATGACACAGCTAATAGAACTAGAAAATGCTCAACAAAAGGACCCAAGAATAGGAAGACAGAAGGAAATAACAAAGCTGAGAGCAGAAATCAACGAAGTGGAAACTCAAAAAACAATCCGAAAGATCAACGAAAGCAGAAGTTGGTTCTTTGAAAAAATAAACAAGATTGATAGACCACTGGCAAACCTAACAAAGAAAGAGAGAGAGAGAAACTTGATAACTCGTATCAGGAATGAAAAAGGAGAGATCACTACTGATATGACAGAGATTCAAAGGGTAATCAGAAACTACTTTGAAAAACTCTACGCCACTAAAAATGAGAACCTGGAAGAAATGGATAAATTCTTGGACTCTTATAATCTTCCACGGTTGAAGGAAGAGGATGTAGCATATCTAAACACCCCCATCACCATTGATGAAATTAAAACAGTAATCAAATGTCTGCCGAAAAACAAAAGCCCAGGTCCAGATGGATTCACTAATGAATTCTATCAAACTTTCCAAGAGGAACTACTGCCAATCTTGGCAAGACTCTTTCATGAAATTGAACAAACAGAAACACTCCCAAATAGCTTTTATGAAGCCAACATCACCTTGATACCTAAACCAGACAGAGACGCTACCAAAAAAGAAAATTACAGACCAATATCACTGATGAATGCAGAAGCAAAGATCCTCAACAAAATCCTGGCAAATAGGATTCAATGCCTCGTTAAGAAGATCATCCACTACGATCAAGTAGGTTTCATCCCAGGAATGCAAGGCTGGTTTAACATCCGTAAATCTATCAACATAATACACAACATCAATAACAAGAAAAATAAAAACCACATGATCATATCAATAGATGCAGAGAAAGCATTTGATAAGGTCCAACACCCATTCTTGATCAAAACTCTCAGCAAGATGGGAATGGAGGGAACCTTTCTCAATATAGTGAAGGCCATCTACCACAAGCCAGTGGCAAATATTATCCTCAATGGAGAAAAACTGAAAGCCTTCCCTCTAAATTCTGGCACAAGACAAGGCTGTCCTCTCTCACCACTCCTATTCAACATAGCACTGGAAGTACTTGCTATAGCGATTAGGCAAGAAAAGGATATCAAGGGAATCCAGATAGGAAAGGAAGAAATCAAGCTCTCACTGTTTGCAGATGACATGATACTCTACTTAGAAAACCCTAAAGACTCTATCAAAAAGCTTCTAGAAACAATAGACTCATATAGCAAGGTGGCAGGCTACAAAATTAACACACAAAAATCAATGGCCTTTCTATATACCAATAGTAATAAGGATGAAATGGACATTAAGAAAACAACCCCATTCACAATAGTGCCACACAAACTCAAATATCTTGGAATCAACTTGACTAAATATGTGAAGGACCTATACAAAGAAAACTATAAAACTCTGCTCCAAGAAATAAGAGAGGACACACGGAAATGGAAACTCATACCCTGCTCATGGATTGGCAGGATTAACATCATCAAAATGTCAATACTCCCCAAGGTATTATACAGATTTAATGCCATCCCTCTAAAGATACCCATGACATTCTTCAAAGAAGTGGATCAGACACTTTTGAAATTCATTTGGAACAATAAACACCCTCGAATAGCTAAAGCAATCATTGGGAAAAAGAATATGGGAGGAATTACTTTTCCCAACTTTAAACTGTACTACAAAGCAACAGTTATCAAAACAGCATGGTATTGGAATAAGGATAGGTCCTCAGATCAGTGGAATAGGCTTGAATACTCAGAAAATGTTCCCCAGAGATACAACCATCTAATTTTTGATAAAGGAGCAGGAAATCCTAAATGGAGCAGGGAAAGCCTCTTCAACAAGTGGTGTTGGCACAATTGGATAGCCACTTGCAAAAAATTAAACTTAGACCCCCAGCTAACATCATGTACAAAGGTAAAATTCAAATGGATTAAAGACCTCGATATCAGCCCCAAAACCATAAGATATATAGAACAGCACATAGGCAAAACACTCCAGGACATTACAGGCATCTTCAAGGAGGAAACTGCACTCTCCAAGCAAGTGAAAGCAGAGATTAACAGATGGGAATATATTAAGCTGAGAAGCTTCTGCACCTCAAAGGAAATAGTGCCCAGGATACAAGAGCCACCCACTGAATGGGAGAAACTATTCACCCAATACCCATCAGATAAGGGGCTAATCTCCAAAATATACAAGGCACTGACAGAACTCTACAAGAAAAAACATCTAACCCCATCAAAAAATGGGGAGAAGAAATGAACAGACACTTTAACAAAGAAGAAATACACATGGCCAAAAGACACATGAAAAAATGTTCCACATCACTAATCATCAGGGAGATGCAAATCAAAACAACGATGAGATACCACCTCACACCCCAGAGAATGGCACACATCACAAAGAATGAGAATAAACAGTGTTGGCGGGGATGTGGAGAGAAAGGAACTCTTATCCACTGCTGGTGGGAATGCTGTCTAGTTCAACCTTTATGGAAAGCGATATGGAGATTCCTCCAAAAACTGGAAATCGAGCTCCCATACGATCCAGCTATACCACTCCTAGGAATATACCCTAGGAACACAAAAATACAATACAAAAACCCCTTCCTTACACCTATATTCATTGCAGCTCTATTTACCATAGCAAGACTCTGGAAACAACCAAGATGCCCTTCAACAGACGAATGGCTAAAGAAACTGTGGTACATATACACAATGGAATATTATGCAGCTGTCAGGAGAGATGAAGTCATGAAATTTTCCTATACATGGATGTACATGGAATCTATTATGCTGAGTGAAATAAGTCAGAGAGAGAGAGAAAAACGCAGAATGGTCTCACTCATCTATGGGTTTTAAGAAAAATGAAAGACACCTTTGTAATAATAATTTTCAGACACAAAAGAGAAAAGAGTTGGAAGTTCCAGCTCACCTCAGGAAGCTCACCACAAAGAGTGATGAGTTTAGTTAGAGAAATAACTACATTTTGAACTGTCCTAATATTGAGAATGTACGAGGGAAATGTAGAGCCTGTTTAGGGTACAGGCAGGGGTTGGGTGGGGAGGAGGGAGATTTGGGACTTGGGTGATGGGAATGTTGCACTGGTGATGGATGGTGTTCCTTTTATGACTGAAACCCAAACACAATCATGTATGTAATCAAGGTGTTTAAATAAAAAAAATATGCAAAAAAAAAGAGATGAGGGGAATGAAATTTTAATAACAAAATCAAACTTTGAAAAGAGGTGGCTGAGGAGATCACTAATAAAGTGAAACCAGAAATTTTTTTCATATATTTTTTCCAGTGGAGTTTTAAAAACAGTTCAAGTAACATGGGGTTGAATTTGAATCTTGACTTTACTACATCTTTTCTGTTTCTATGCAAGGCATTTAATCTATGTGTATCTCCATTTATTTTTTTATTGAGTTAGTATAAACCATACATTCCAGTGCTTTTAAAAAGTATAAATCACTTAATACACTGCCCAAATTTATTAGCCATTTCAAAAACATTTTTTCACTCTCTGTGAGTTCATTCAACTCTTCTCTTTTTGTCACTCTCTGGCCTCTTCTAAGTATCACCAAATAAAACAAGCAATAGTATTTATACATCATTCAGTTTACTAGTAATAATGAAAACCTAAAACTCTGTATGATATAGAAATCAATTTTATAGAGTTCAAAATTGATATGTGGGCAGGAAATGCCTCAGTGGTGGAGTACATACCTCACAGGTGTTAAATCTTTAATTCTCTCTCTGGTACTTAAAACAATGAGAGAGATATGATAATTTAACTCCCTAAGATGCATAAAAGAACACAAACTGATATATGACCTAGAACAATCAAATTAATAAACCCTAATTCTTCAGCATATAGTTCTTTATGAACCAACAATTACTTTCTTTTGTTATAAGCCAAGTAAAGAGAGGTTCCCCTGAGCATGACAAAGTTTCACAGTACTAGAACACACAATTTTCTTTGGACCAAATACTTTATAAATCCAACTAGTTCCCAAGAAAGGCACCATGTTAGAGAGAATAACAATTTACTAACTCAGCTCTTTTAATGAAAGCAGCACATTGTTGACTTTTTAAAAACTGAATCCCTAGGCAAACATTCTTTGTTACAGTTTCTAGGACAAAAAAGATAAAGCATTTTAACTCACTTTTTGAAAATCCAATAGTAAAAAAAGATAAAAAAAAATCTGCATTTTAAGCTCAAAATCTCTAATAGTATTTGGTACATAGAATTACTTCTTAAATTTTCTCCAAGTTTTGTTCAGTTTAGTTCAAGTTTTTAAATTTCCTATAAAAATTATAAAATTACTCTTATTACTTTTTTTTTTTTATTTTGAGGCCTTACCTGTGGTTTATAAGGCTTAATCCTGGCTCTGCACTCACATATCACTCATTGAGTGGTGTGGAGAACCTACTTGGTACATTGGATTCAACCCAGGTCAGCCACATAAAATGCAAGTACCCTACCTGCTGTACTATTGCTCTCATCCCGCTCTCTTTTTAGTTTAGTATTACCTTAAAGTCATTGCTTTGAAAAAAAAAACATATATATAAATATATATATATTATAAGTATATAAATATAGTTCTGATATATATATATAATTGCCAGTTCACTTTGCCAGATAACAATAGCATGAGTGTTTAGAATTATATACAAATGTCGCCCAAAGTGAGCTCTAGATGGAAAAATTGAGTTCCATGAATGGCCAAGGATGTTAGTAGTATGGTATATTTCTCCCATGTGTAAGGTCTTGTGTTTAATCTCATCACTACAAAAATACAAGAAAAAATTGTTATTTAAGACATGACTCAGGATAAATGTAATTACATTGTTTGCACTGGATCAATTTCATAGACTCACTCCTTTCTTGAATAAGATGTACACCAAGTTACAAAAAATCATGGGTATACCAGCCACACAGCAGAAAGCTGACAATCTCAGAAGGTGAGGATGTCCCAATCACCCATCTTACCAAATGCACATCTGCTGCCTCTATCACCCAGAATTACTGTTTAGCTACTGGCCATGCCTTACCACCTCTCTACCATTCCCTTCAGGGACATCAATCTGACTAGAATTCAAGTACACTGACTTGGAGATGGTATCACTAGGGCTTTATGGATCAAGTTCAAGCAATCTCCCTCACATCCCATCTTTTACAAGAGGTCTGGCAGATCAGATCATGCCCCACAAAAACTCCAGTATCAAAATATGCTTTGAATTGCTGGACAACTTCATTTGTTTGATTCTTTTATCCCTATAGGAACACACCTATCTAACAGAATGGAAAGCTATCAAGAGCATACCAAACATTCTGCTATTGTATTAATGACTTCATTGAGAATACAATAACTTTCACAAATGTGCTTGCTATTGTATTTTTTCTTTCTTTTTGTAACAAATTTTCTTCTTTCTTTTTTCGTTTATTCTTTATCATTTCTATTATATTCCTTTTTAAAATAACTTTCACTCACCTGAAAACAACTTTATTATGGTCAACTATGTGATTAATTTTTGTTAAATAAAATTTAAAAAGGACATGACTCAAAAATAAAACACATAACTTGCATGCATAAAATATTTGATCTTCTTTAATCATAAAAATTAAAAAAAATTAAACAAATGCATCAGTGACTGAATATCTTATCTATGTCAAACTACTTGTGAAGCCTTGGGAAACAAAGAACTAATTGGTCCCTATTCATAGAAGTTTGCTACTGATGAATCATTACAATAGAATATGAGGTAATTCCTCCATAGTGGTAGTACCGCATGCTAAGAGATGTCTGGAGGGAAAATATCTATGAAGATAATCTGACAGTTCAGATAAAACTAGAAGAAACACCCTTTTCACCTCTCCACTAAGAGAGAAATAAGGGAAGTCAATAAGGATAACAAAGTTGCTTATGTAAAAGAAAATTAGATGGGGCTGAAGAGAAAATCTAGTGGTAAATTCACTCATTTTTCATGCAACTGAACCTGTATTGACTCTTAGTATCCCATTTCTAGTATCCTAGAGCCCTACCAGGAGTCATTCTTGAAGATAGGGTCAGGAAAAGTACCATTGGGTGTGATCCTCAAATCAAAAGTATATAAAAGAGAGAAGTAAAATAGATGGGCTAGAAAGGGAGTATAGGAGGCTAAGGCAATTGCTTTACACATAATGGCTTAAGTTTGATTCCCAGCACCACATATGGTTCCCTGAAAAGTGCCAAGAATGATTTCTGAACTCAGACCCAGGAATATCCCTAAGTACTTCTGGGTGCGCTTCCCCCAGAAAATTTAATAAAAAAGAGAAAAGATGAAACAAGGGAGTAAGTACATGCTCAATTGGAGGTTTAATTATAATTATGTGTTGCACTACAAGACTTTCTGTTATTAAAGGCCTTAATCCATTCATTTGAAATACAGAAGGGTGAGCAAAGAATAATAGTAGATTGGGAAGGCCTCCTTGTAGGAGGCTAACCTGGGTTCTATCTATGGTGTCCCATATGGTTCCTGAACTTGCTATGAGTGATATTTGAGTGCAGAGCCAGTTGTAAGTTGGGTGTACCCCCCAAAAAATAAAACAAAAAGAAATACAAAAGAGTAACCCAGATTATGCAGATCGGCCTATTGCAATCAGTTGAAATGTCCTACTAGCCAGAGGATATCCAAACAAGAAATATCCCAACTGTGGATGGTAGCAGAAGATTGAGGAAATAGGGAATACAATTTAAAGATAAAAAGCAATAAGAACAAACTAAGAGTAACTCAGTTGCTCAGAATGGAATGGCTTTCAGAGACAGCATACTCTGAGAACCTAATTTTCTCAGCATCCCTCACCTCAACAGTAGGTACCTTCTGGCATCTATTTTTGACATTTCTGACTACTTCTATTAGGTTCTTCCAGTAAGCCCTGTATTCAAAGTCTTCTCAGGAAACTGAATATTTATTCCTGCTCTTGATTACTCATGTCTTAGTCCTTGTCAAACCAAAGCCAAGGTAGAAAAGAATCATTTATTAAAGAGATTGGCCGATTTCTGCAATAAAACTTCAGGGAATAAAGGGTTAGCCAATCACCACAAAGAAAGCCTTCATCATAAGCTCCATTCCTTGAGCTGCACAGTCACCAAGATCTCTAGATACAGAGGTCTGATTTACCATACATGACGAAGCAGAAGTCTTCCATACACCACAGAAGCACCGAGGGGAGAGTAAATGATCATGCAAGGAGTCTATAGTTAATCCCATGAGAGTATACTTCAGGGATGGAGAAACCCTGTATCTCCTAGGCCAAGGGAATTCCCTCTATAATATTCCCAATAGTTACTGTGCCTATGAAGTGGGGGGAAGGGAAAAAAAGCACCATTTTTCCACATATATATTTATTGATTTTTTTTGACATCCTTATTTTGGTGTAGATATTGAAGTTGATGTCTTCCTTTTATTTTATATTATTTTATCTTATCTTTCTCTTTCTTTTTGCACTCTTGCATGATTTGATTTCAGAACCAAGACTACTGTGTGGTGCTTCTTTTTATTGCTGTAGGGTTCACTGGATATTTAATTTGAAATTTATTTTTGTGTTGTTATGGTATTTCAATTACCTTTTTCATGTTCTCTCTCAAACTGAGGTTGATAGCCACTAGAAGGACTCTGCCCATTTTCAGCATATTTTAACTTTTTTAAAATTTTTTTCTTTTTCTTTATCCCCATTTTATTGCTTTTCTTTCCCTCAAACAAAACCACATAACTCGATTTATCTAGCTTAGCCTCTCAAATAGAGGGAGAAACAAGGGAGGGCACCAGGACCAAACAGATGTATGATCATTGATAGTAATCTAGATAAAGAGGGGACCACCTACTCTAGAAGCCCGGAGGTTGATTGTGGGGGATATGGGTTGCAGAAAGGGAATGGGGAAGGAGGGAGGACAAATTTGGTGTTGGGTATTCCCCTGATTCAATGTTAATATGTTCCTAAAATACTAATGTGAATGATATGTAAGCCACTATGATCAAAATTAAAAAAAAAGGGGGTTAGCCTATCTAGTGTGATCTAAGGTCTACCTTGACCCTTGATCATGGTGTAGTGAAAAAGCATCTTTTCCCTTCACTTCCTCCTAACTTCCTCCTGTAACTCTTTATACCTGCTCTGCCTGAAAGCCCACAAACCTAGAACTGTTGCCTAAAATCAGAGATTATTTTTCCATATCACCTTTGTAACAAAGCTCTCTCATGTGGAGCTACTGTGTTACCATGTTGATATTTGGATTTCTGATAATATCTATGATTTAGAAACTAAGACAAACAGACTTTGCTCTGGTAATGCCATAATATTGTGGCAGATACTATAAAACCAGAAGAGCGTTTTTACTTCCATCTTACCTTTTACTCCTTACTGTAACCTCAGGAAGTACAGAATCTCATTATTCACATGTCAGGGCAAGGGTGGTACTTGGTTTGAAGTTAATTGAGCTTATATAAGAACAACAAAATAAAAATGCCCAAGTGTTTCATCCTAACTCCTGCCAGATATTTATAACAAATTATTTATCTAATAATAAAGGTGATCTTACTTTGATTTTTCTACCTTTTAGAAATTCACAGAGGAGGTATAAATGTCCAAGAATTCCAGTAGAGTAGCCCTAAGTGGTCTGCTGAAATACCTTTGCAAAAGCAGCTGTTCATTGGTTTTTGAGTTTACTATTTCTAGAAAGTGGCATGTACAAGCTGAAAAAGCAGGACAGAAGCTGGGTTTTGTGATAGACATAGAAATTTACACCTGTCAGATAAAGTATGTCCTGCTGATTCTCCGATTTTTTTTTAATATTGTGAGGGGAGTTTTCCAGAGGAACCTAGAATAGTTTTTCATTTCTGTACCCAATATTTATATAAACCACAGATCTTTCAGCATGATGACTATACAGTCTGTTCTTTTATTTATTTTTTTAAGAAAACAAAGCAAAGTTTGATCTGTCTACCAGCATGTCCCAAGATAACTGGTCAGGGCCACCTCCTGCAGAAGGTGACCCCCCTGTGGGCTAATGTAGGGGCTTAATATAAGGTTTTGCACAAAAGACTGTTTCGTTTTTTTTATCCTTAAAATGGATTGGCTAATGTCTAGGGAACTTTTCACATTTCCTGCCATCTTAGACCTAACAAGATATCTATTATATCCAGGTGTCCCAGGGTGGTGTTTATGTTTTCTAATAGCCTTGAGAGCTATGAGAACTGTGAGAGAGCTACAAGAGAACATGAAGACACACAGAATCCAGGAGCTGTACGAACAATACACTGTACATTTTAGAACTTTCTAGCCAGTGCTCTGCATGAGATAGATCCATCCCAGTTTGAGGAATAGACTGACTTTCAACGTCATTGAGAATTTAAGACAAATTACATATGACAATAATAAATAAAGTTGGCTTTTTTTGTGTATGCACCACACAATTTGTGGTACCACTCAACAGTCTGAGTCAACACAATAATAAAAAAAATGAATATGGGCTGCTAACAGGTCCAGCTAACTGGTATGCACAACACCACATATTTTTTGGAAAGCTTTCTTAAAAGTACTTTCTATATTATACCAAGGATGGTGTTTTGTTTTGTCAGAAGGATTTGCAATTATTAGTCTGCCTGTCATGGGGTTGGGAAAAATTATGAAAGAGATAGAAAGGGAAATAATACATATAGGTAATATGCTCCAGCTAGTTCCTTCAGACTTCAGAAAATCATTTGTCAAAGTTCACGGAACTTTGCAAACCTATTGTTATAACATTATTAATAAAGATTAAATCATGTGTCCCATATATGATTAATATTACACTTTTTAAATAGACAGTAAATAATCATTGAATTAAAAATAATTACTGCTACAGAGATAATAATAAAAAACATAACATTTCAGACTAAGAAGTTGATGATTGCTAAAAAAAAAAAGTTCAGAAAAGACATGGAAAAGTTCCAAATAATTACTCCCTTCATCTATCTCCCCTCTCATCGGGGCAGTGAATAAAAAAAAATAGCACATCCAGGTGCTCTTTTAAATTAACAAAAAAATTGATTTTAAGCACATTTGATAAATTTTAACAGCCAGAAAAAAATAGAAAGTGTTTTCTTAAACTCAGAGTACATGTATTTCTTTAGTAATTACAACCTAGATATAAGGAGCTAAAAGCTTAGAGAGAAAGTCTAGTAAGAAGTTGTGGGGGGAAGTCTCAGTCACACCTAGTGCTCAGGGGTTACTTTGCTCTGTGCTCAGAAATTACTCCTAGGGACCAGAGAGATAGCACAATGGTAGGGCATTTGCCTTGCATGCAGCTGATCCTGGATGGATAAGGATTAGAATCCCGGCATCCCATATGGTCTCCCATGCCTGCCAGGGGCGATTTCTGAGCCCATAGCCAAGAGTAAACCCTGAACGCTATCAGGTGTGACCCCCAGCCCCCTCCCAAAAAAAGCAATAAAATCAATCACTCCTAGCAGGCTTGGGGAACTATATGGGATGCCAGAGATCAAACCCAGGTTGGTGTTCGGTCAGCTGCATTCAATACAATGTGCTATTGCTCTGTGCTATTGCTCTAGCCCCATAAGAAATATTTTTCAGAGACATAGCTGAGGCTACCCCTTGGCTGCCACAATAGGGGACTGGGATTTGGGTGAGTAGGTACTCCAGTTCACTGCACAATCTACTAGATTCTACATTAATTTTGTTTTCTCTGTGTCTATTTTTTAATGTCATTGGGCTGGAAATATAGTACAGAAGATAAGGTGCTTATTTGGGTATAGCAGAACCATGTTTTATCCCAGTTGCAGCACATGGTTTTCTAAGCACCACCAGGAGTAATACCTGAGCACAGAGTAGTAAACCCTGAAAACCTGCTTGGTATGGTCCTCAACCACTAATCAACAAATAATAATTAAAATTTATCAAATTCAATTTTATCAAATTCAATTCAATTTATTTAATTTTTCCCAACTTCCACAATGCACTTACATCCCTTTTATTGTAGTAAAGATTACTTGCTAGGGTTTTTTTTTGTGTATTGTATGTTTACATCTCACTCAATCCTTTGAATTTTTTCACAATCACCAAGACTATTATTTATTCATTGTTATTATATATTATCAATAGTATACATTATATATTTTCAATAACTATACTATTAAGGTTCTGAAAATCAATTCTGTCCATAAACTCTTTAGATACTCTTTAAATAGACTCTCAGCATCTCTCCTAGTCAAATCAGTTGCAAACAGGACAAACATGTGCAGGTGCATGAAATGTTTGTGGAGAGTTTTATTTTTCAGCAAAGATAGCAGGCATAATTAATCTGAGGAAGAACCCATCTTTTTTTTATTTTTTATTGTAACCAATGTGAATTACAAGTCTTTCATAGTTATATTTAAGTTCCATAGTAACAGTGAATTAGGGCCATTCCCACCACCAGTGTTGTCCTCCCTCCACTCCTTTTCTCAGTATGCATCACAGACCACCCCATTTGCCCCTGGAGTGTTTTATGTATTGGTTGTTGTAGATTGGATTATCTTGATTCTGTTGTCTTTGACTTTGGATTTGGTGTTTAAGTCTGATTGTTTTTTATTTCCACTTAATGTTCATTTGACAGTTTGCTCTCGGTATCATCACTCCCTCCTCAATTTATACAGCAAAATAAAGTGATTCAAATTTTGTTTCTGTTGATAAAAAAAAAAGCAATAGACTTCAATAAAGAAAGAAAAAGGAAAAAAAATGCCAAAACAAGCAAAGACACAAAAACACAGCAGCAACTGAAAAACAACAAAACAACACCAAAAAAGGGAGAAAAAAAAGAAAGGAAGGCTGGTGTGGCAAGGCTTATTTTGTTTTTGTTTTTGTTTTTGCATTGACACAGTAAGTGAGAGAAATTAAAAAGGGAATTTCCTTGGCCTAAGCAAGAGATAGAGGGTTTCTCTACCCTTGAAGCATACTGTCATGGGAACAACTACAGACTCTGGCCATGCTAACTGTTGAACTCTAAGGTCTTTTTATGGTGCCAGGATATGTTCTGCTTAGTGTGTCTGTCAAAAATCAGTCCTCTGTATTTAGAGATGATAGTATTTGCACAGGTCATAGGAGGAAGTCTAGGATAGAGTCTTTATTTATGGATCCAGAAGTTCTTCTTCATCACCATTTTGTGGTCATTCTTTTGTAATTATTGATCTTAAGTTTTTCACAGAGATTGAGTCTTTACTTATGGTTCCAGAAGTTCTGGTCAGTTGCAGTTGTCATAATCAGACCTCTGGAATTAGAGATCTTGGTTTTTGCACAAATCCTAGGTTAGGGTCTTTCTCTTTGATCCCAGGAAAAGTTCTGTTCAGTTGCTGTTGTCAAAGTTAGTCTTCTGTAATTATTGATCTTGGCTTTTGCACAGATCAAAGGATGGAGTGTCTTCTGATTTCATCTTACCATTATGTAATGAGTGGATGCTCTTAGATCAGTTTCTTGTTATTTCCTCTCCGTCAGAGTGTCATATCAACCTGGCACAAGTTGTTCCAGAGTGGTATTAGGAATTGTCTGGACGGTAAATTCCTTATGCTGTTGCAGAAAACTGTGTTGGTTCTATGGTTAGGGTATGGATTCAGGGTTGGATGGTCATTGTCCTATCACCTGGAGTCCAAGTTGAGTCTTCATGACAAATGTTCAGGGTGGAAGGCTTCCTTTAATTCTAAAACTTATGAAGAACCCAAGTCTTTTAACAAATTTCTTAGTGCTGCCAATGCTGTTGTAGTAATGGCACTAATCTACACAAGACTAATAAGAAATGGTCTCAATATAATGGTGAAGAAGACAATTTATACATATATTCACTTCCATCAGATAAATATATGTATTAATTATTGAACCTGCAGGCAAATATTTTCAAATCATAGTTGATAAACTCTTCTTGACTACAACACACTAATGAAGAATATTAAAGATACTGCATCTGGCAACCCATCCAGACAATGAAAAGGCATTAGTGGGACAGTTGTATTATAGATACAACAGAAATTTCTTAGCCTCTTATTGCTCCATTTACTGCTCCAGCCCAGTATTTGATGTTTTGCTCTATTGTTAAGAGCCTTTAAATACTGCTAATTCTTTAATTTTTAAAAAAATTTTGAAACTGAATAATGAATGTTATGACTCAATACACTTGTAACATCATTATTATTTCATGTTTAAAATATAAAACTTTTTATGATGATGCCAAAAAGTCTTACTTATTTTTATTTCATGGAAAGCTACTAAAGTACATAATAAAACACATGTTTGCAGATGTTTGACCATTATTCTGTTAGGCTTCAAGAAGGCACTATTAGCCTTGAATCACCATCAGAATGTTATTTTTCAGCCTTTTCATTTTATCCTACTGTGTCTATACATTCTTTTCTTACAATCATGGTCTGATTTTCCAGCAGTTTTCAACATTAAAGGCTCAATCCAATCATATTTATTTAAATTCCTGAGTTTGGGGAGGTAGGAAAAAGTGACATGAATCTCAAGTTTTTCCTTTACCACTCAGGATCATAATATCTCAACTCTCAATCAGACCTCACATCAGATAACAAAAGTGTGGGTGTCGATGTAGTATTCTTTTTAAAGGAATCGGTTTCAAATAACAGGGGAGAGAGAAAAAACTCTAACTCAGAAATGGCAAAAAGGTTGTTGGTCTCTTGTATTATCACTCAAATCAGGGCAAAATTACAATATTATATGCTCTGTCATTCAAGACCATAAGGATTATTAAGAAGATTAAGAGGAATAAGTGATGCTAAAAATTAATAATAAGGAAAGGAAAAGACACGACAGACCCTAAACATTGCTGTTAATACCAGGTTCCTATAGTAACAAGATTTACTATCTAACCTTACAGCAGCTTCAATCTCTCCTAAAAAGTGTAAAGTTAAGTCAATCTAGTTTCTGATCAGACCTGGAAAAATAAGAACCCATGGCCTCCCTGAGGAAAGGTAGCTTTGCCTATAATTAACATGTTTTTTTTTTCTGGGCAGGAGCAATAGTAAAATAGGAAGGTGATTGCCTTAAAGGAGGATGACCCTAGTTACATCCCAGGCATTCTATGGTTCCCCCAAAGTTGTCAGGAGTGATTCCTTAGTTCAAAGCCAAAAATAACCCCTGAACACAATCGTGTATGGCACTAAAACTAAAACTAAAATAAATAAGTGAATTAATTAAACTTTATTTTTCTTTAGCAAATAAGATTGCCTCACCTTTTTCTGGCTTGTAAAACCATCATATCTATACAAGTTTTGGCGTTTCTTTACCATTTGCTAGGTGGAAAGGATGTTGCTTGAATTCTGAAACACTTAATAAAGCAAATTATAGATTTAAAATAAAATTAAAAGTCCACATTGTAATTATTATTGGCAATATGAGTCCTCAAGGAATCACAATTTAATAAAACTTATGATATACAAAATACTAGCTTAACAACAAACAAATAAAATTGACATACAAGGAGACAATGAAAAGGGATACAAAAATTGAAATAGCTTTCCTGAAATTGTATGTGGTCTTACATTTTTAAGTATTTTATTGTCCTTGTTTTGTTTTGTTTTTTTGAGCCACAGCCTGTGATGCTCAGGGACTACGGCTACCTATGCACTCAGAAATCGCTCCGATTGGCTTGGGGGACCATATGGGATGCAGGGGGACTGAACAATAGTCTGTTCTAGGTCAGCTGCGTGCAAGGCAAATGCCCTAACTCTGAGCCACTGCTCCAGCCCCTGTCCTATTTCATTTTAAAGCAAAATTTAAATGTGTAACTTTTTGATTTATAATATATGGTTGGGTTTTTTTTTTTAATTTTTAACCCTGAGATCCTAAAACATTTGGAATTTCCTAAGGGATAACATTAATACGAGTGTCAGAAGGTGACTCTTCAGAAACACTTCAACAAACTAAGGTTTGGGATGATTGTCCAAGTAATTTGTGATTAAGCTTTAGAAATTTTAAAGCCAATGCTCACGTCCAGGTTAATTGCAAGTGGCCAATTATCTACTCAATATTTCTAAATAGTAAAATCTCCATTAAATATACCACGGAGGAGCTTTTGACAGAATCCCAGTTGTTGAACTGTAGAAGATGCTGGAGAATTAGAACTTGCACTGGTCATGCCTTGCTGGATTTGTCTCTTTCGGGAGGATATCCCTGAATTGTGTACCTTTTGAAAGTTTCTCTGAATTCTGTGAGCCATGATAGCAATCTGTGATAGGAAATTACAAAGATTACAAATTAAAAAATTTACAAAAAAAATTACAAAATCCAGAGAATCAGCTCTAGCCGGCATGGGGTTTGGGGAGACCCCAAGTCGAAGGCCTTCTCCCTAGCTTGGGTGTGCTGGGAGCCTTGATAGGCCCCCAGACATCCCCTCTTCTGCCCCCAGCCTCCAGACCTT
Organism: Suncus etruscus; assembly: GCF_024139225.1. Lineage (NCBI taxonomy): Eukaryota > Metazoa > Chordata > Mammalia > Eulipotyphla > Soricidae > Suncus > Suncus etruscus. The sequence continues at coordinate 25,494,149 of NC_064849.1, forward strand.
CCCTGGGTGTCAGCCCAGGCGGCCAGACAAGGTGGGTATCGGGTGGTCCCTCCTGGATGAGGTCCCAAGTTTTCCCCGCCCTTCCCCCAGCACAGGGGTGGGAAGGGCACAGGGTGGAGGGCGGGCAGATCCTGGCTTTTGGCTCTCTACCGAATCCTTTCTTGACCTGGAGGCTAGGTCTAGCCAGCATGGGGTTTAGGGAGACCCCAAGTCGAAGGCCTTCTCCATAGGTTGAGTGTGCTGGAAACTTTGATAGGCCCCCAGCAGTCCCCTCTTCTCCCCCAGCCTCCAGGCCTTCCCTGGGTGCCAGCCCAGGCGGCCAGACAAGGTGGGTGTCGGGTGGTCCCTCCTGGATGGGTTCCCAAGTTTTCCCTGCCCTTCCCCAGCACTAGGATGGAAAGGACACAGGGTAGAAGGCAGGCAGATCCTGGCTTCTGGCTCTCTACCTAATCCTTTCTTGACCTGGAAACTAGCTCTAGCCAGCATAGTGTTTGGGAAATGGTGGGTCTTAACTTGGGATGTGCTGAGATTTGCTCGGTTGCACTAAGGTTGTCACTGGCAGTTTCTTACCAGTTTACATGTTCAAAACACAGTATATATCAAGAGTATTTCCTATCCTTAAGTTATGTTTTGCGTATGCAGAATGTTCATTTTGTATTCTGACCTTTCGCACACCCCTACAATGCTCATTTTTACTCCTTAACTCTCTCACCCCCAACCATCAGTAACCCATATTACTCTTTAACTTCAGTACTGCACAATCCTAATCACAGACCAAAGCCATGCATTGGATATAACAACCCCAAAACATTTCAAAAGACATAATATGGACACATATGTCTTTTGAATATTGTATGCGTTATTTCTCTGACAGCTATAAGTCTTACTAAATATTCTCTTATATAGTGACGATTCTCCCCACTTTTTATCTTCTCTTTGTGAACTGTTCAATAAGGAATTTTGGTGAATGAGTCCCTCAGTTTAATGCTTATGATTGAACCATGTCATGGGGGTTATTGGACTTGTTCTAATGGCTTCCATATGAGCCAATAACGCCTTGTGACATTGTTCCTTCTTTGCATAGGCACATTAAAATGGGAAAATACTATACATACAAATAAGATCTTGGGGCCGGCCAAGTGGCGCTAGAGGTAAGGTGTCTGCCTCGCAAGCGCTAGCCATGGAAGGACCGCAGTTCGATCCCCCGGCGTCCCATATGGTCCCCCCAAACCAGGGGCAATTTCTGAGCGCTTAGCCAGGAGTAACCCCTGAACATCAAATGGGTGTGGCCCGAAAAACAAAAAAAATAACAAATAAGATCTTATCTAATAGAGATTGGAACACACAAATCTTGTAGTGCAATGGGACCTTACACCATAAACATTGGCGTAATGTCCTGGCATAGGCCTCAGAAGAATGGGCATTCTCCATTCATTCCTGAACCAGGGAAGCCATCCAGGGAAATCATCCAAGTTTGTCTATAACATCACCTGGAAGCAATCCACTACCGGGGAAGACCCTACCGCTGCTCTGACATCGACATGCTCAAAAGAGACTTCCCTTAACACTGAGAAGACTTAAGAACAATCAAGACCTGCTTACAGGACAGGGCTCTCTGCATTGCACTTTTTGTGAGGTGAAACTAGAGGACACTCCACATCCTGACTTCAGTGTAGGATATGTAGATTCCAGGATCTTTTATACAGAAACATGATACCAATAACAGAGATTGTGTGAAAAATGAAAGTGTGTTGGCACTACAGACAACGTCTTGGATTAGACAAACTAGCTTGCCTGGAGCCTAGAGTTGGTCTTATGCCAGGAAACTTCAGGGGTAGTATCTCCTTGTATTTAGGCCAAGGTTTTTTCTTTCCATGTCCCCTATATTGTGGTGGGCTTATGCAAACAATAATTGCCACTCTAACACTGTTTTTACTGTACTCCTTTGACTCTAATCCTTAAAAAAAAAACCACTTTTGAGGTAAACTTAAATATGCATGTGCATGGAAATGTATAAAAATAATATGCCTTTAATGTTTAAGGAGTTACATAAGTTTTATGGCTTTAGATTGCCTTGTGTGCTGTTAAGAAATATTATAATGTGTTACAATCTGGGGACTTGAGGGACAAAGTACATGGGATCTGTTTTATTTATCTTAATGTTCTTTGGCTGAAAGTTCAAAGTTAAGATATCAGCAAGGGGACTTTTTCTGAGAATTCTGTTTATGGGTGATTTTCCTTCCACTGTAACTTTACCTTGTTCTCTTTCTCTGCATCTTTGTTCTCATAATTAAAAATAAAAAAAATTTAAAAAATCCAGAGAATCATGGGAATCTCTGCCATACAGCCTCAGAAGCACAGATAACAAACTGGACTTGTAACTTTGGTATCAAGTGAGGGAGGGTTAGGTTGTAGTATCAAACCCTTAACTTGTAAAATTAAATGTATCCTCTAAGTATCTGTTATGGAAGTAGCAAAATAGGAAAATGACTGACAAGAAAATAAATAACTTGAGTGTTGAAAGAAAAAAATGGACCTTCGGGGCTTCAATCCAAACAACTTAAGGTTATCAACTTTCCGATAAAATTGCAGCTTCTTAGTAGAGAATGCTCAAGTAACAGAATTCTGATCTTATTTCACATTCTCCTTATGGAACACAGATTAAGTATTAACTTACAAACTTATGTGCCCCCTCTAGCTGCAAAAGAAGATGATTTTTTCATGCAACATGAACAATGGAGAATTGCTTATATGAATGCACTATCCCAATCATGTGATTTATGCCTAAATCCTTATGCGTATTAATTCCCCTCAATTTACTGACTCCTTAAGAACTGTTGTTTCACCCCTCACAAGAACTATATATATGTATATATACTCTATATATACTTATATACTCTATGTAAACTTATTTACATATAAGTATATATAGTGAATATATATATAACTAGAGTAAGCACTGCTGAATATGATCCCAAATGAAAAACCAAACAAACAAACACAAAACCCTGTTGTCCAAATGTGATGCATATTATCCCCTTGAGTATGGAGAACATCCATACCCACTTCTCAAGTGTATGCTATCTCTTTAACATCTCTGTTATTAAATACATAGTCCCGTCCATGAGTTTCTTCTTGAACAAAGGTAAAGAATCATTCTAATTTCACATCTTTTCCTGGAACTCTAAAACTAAATCTCTTCCAGCCTAAATTCCATTGCTTTTTGTGAGATTCAGGCAGGTAGAAGTAAAATCCCAGGTAGAGCAGATGCTGCATAAAAAGTAGATGTATCCCAACAGCTGCCTTGTGGAATTGCTAGGACAATTGACCACTGTGAATAGGAGCACCCTGATTTTTTTTGTATTTTTCTTGAGATTTAGAGCTGAGCAAGAGCTTGCCTAAAATGTCTATCTTTGTGGTCTCTCAGATTCTCCTTTCCAGCATTACTGAGAGAGTGGTACTCTGCTCTCTTTTTGGATTCATCTCTTCCATGTTTCTGTTCCTGAGTTACAGTACTTTCAAATTATCAGTTATCTGGTAAGTAAAATGCTTCTCTAAATTCTATGAGCCTCTACAACAAATTAAGTGTAGCCTGGATTAGGAAAGCAGGACGATTCTTCCTAAGGAGATCAGTAAATGCCCCCTGACTTTTACCAGGCCCCTGAGAGAATCCTCAGCAGGTTACCATGTACAACAGGCCTCCTCCAGTGGAGCAGCCTACACCCTATTTTCCCCTAAACCACTAAACACGGCACTTACACACAAACATCACCTGATGTTCTGGTGATCAGTAAGGACCTTCACTTTTCTTTGTTTAAACTTCCTGTACATTCTCTTGGCCAGTTCACCTACAATAAAAGAACAATCTCCCTAAAGTCACCCCACGAGGGATCAGTTCTGTGATAGTGTTTCCTCCATGGTTTCCTTCCCTAGGAGAGGGGCAACATCGCAACAATTCGAAAGTCCTCAAGAACTGTGGATCTCTGAATATAAACTCAGAAAAATTGGTGAATAGAGAAATGCTACTTGTAGCTGCTGTCTCAAATATGGTAGGGTTGATTAGTAGTACTGAATCCTTAGCCTGTGGGACTTAATACAGAGAGATTGTTCCTGTGCTAATGGGTTCTTGAGAATTATACAGAAGATTGGCATACCAAACTCAGATGTAAGAAGATAAGATTATTATACAGTTAAGAGATATGGATCTGGTATTCCTTGTATGATATCATTTATCCCATCAGTCTCTTTGGTCCAGATTATCATGATCTGGTACCCTCCAGAGTTTGATAATCAGATATTTTTTTCTTTCACATTCTAACCTCCGTGTTTGCATTCTTGATCTGAGCTCTTCTAAATGAAAAATCCTATAATCTGTTTCATGCTAAACCTTACAATTCAATAACCCATTACCAAACCTTTATAGAACTGTTTTCCAGCAGCTAGTTGTCTATTGTCCCAACTTTCTTCACCTACACAGGTGGGTTAGTGAAACTTTCGTGCTCTGTGTTGTCATTATCTTCAAGTAATATTTCTACCTGATTCTACCATATGTCAGAAATACTTAAGAGTCTTGCCTAGATCTGCCTTCAATATGTCTTCCTTCCTGTCCAGGACTTCCTCTTATTGGCTGTTGGTTCTCATTCCCTGTCATGCCATCATCTATTCATCTACTATCACTATATTACTATGACTAGGTATATAGAGTCAGACTTGAAGCTGAATCATAGCAACTGGCTGGTGTGCAAGAGTCACTTGATGGCCTGTGTGGAACCCACTTTATGTTGGTGTGAATAGCTCTTAATGGTCTCAATATAAGAAAAGGAAATGGAAACTATATGAGTAGAGACAAAGGAGGTCTAAACTTCTACGTGGAGCAAGTCTATATTATAAAAGTTATGAGACATTTGAATTGGTTTTCAAATGGCCTAAAACTTTACTGGACAGCAAAACAAGACCATTTCATTTTTAGAATAGAGGAGATAATGGCATATGGAAGATGTGTATAAGTCCAGGGTAGAAAGAAAGCTTTGTTTCTTCAATAAATTTTTAAAATAAAATATATTATATTATAATAATTATATTATTATATTATATAATGAATTAAATAATAGCATGGCACTATCTGAAGAGGCTAGATAAAAAAAATGAGTACAGAAATGTTTTGATGGAGTGGAATGATTCCAAAATATCTCCCTTCTGCTGGTCTTCAGTATTTGTTTTTTCTCCTTCCCCCAAATTTCTTTACTTTATTATAATATAAAAAACTGTATTTGAAATTATATTTCAAGTCAAATAATGTTTTTGCTAGTAAGCCTACCTAAAACTAAACTATAAATTTATATCTGTTTTACCAAACAGATCTTCACAGTTATTTGTAAACTACCAGTGCTTTCATATTTCAGAAACATTGAACTAATATAGAGTATAAATCAGATCTAGGAAACTCCAAAAATATAATTCTTAAAATGACTGAAAGCTCAATCTCTGCATAGTGATCAATATTTTGTGAACTATAAAACTATTATGTTTTTGTTTATAAATATCTCAAATGTTTTATTCATTTATTCAAAATACATTGTACAATTTTAAAATATTCATTTTTATTCATCTATTCATCATCCTTAAAATAAATTTAATTTTTTCTCTTTTTCTTTTTTCTTTCTTTTTTTTTTTTTTTTTTTTGTGTGTGTACTTCTGGGCCACATCCAGTGGCATTCTGGGGATACTCCTGGCTTTGAACTCAGGAATCACTCTGTTCAAACCCAAGTTGGCCATGTGCAAGGAAAATGCCCCAATTTTTAAAATTCCTTAAAGCAATCAAAATACTACATAGATTTGAACATATGAGGAAGGAATGTTGGGACTTTTTTGTTTGTTTTTTTGGCCATACCAGTGATGCTCAGGGATTACTCCTGGCTATGCACTCAGAAATTACTCCTGGCTTGGTGGACCATATGAGAAGCTGGGGATCAAACCCAGGTCCATCTTGGGTCAGCCACATGCAAGGCAAATGCCCTACTGCTATGCTATTACTCCAGTCCCAATTTTTTAAAGTAATTTTAATATAATTAATGAGGTCATTGAAATCTTCAGAAATACTCTTGTCTCCACCTGTATTTTAATTTAATGAAAATCCTAAATGTGAAAGAATAAAAAAAATCCATGAACAAGTTTTTACATAAAATACAGTATAATAATTCTCCTTAGATATAATAAAAATTGCTAGTTAGTCATTCTAACTTTGAGCATGATAAGGTCATCATTTTTATAAAAACTGCCCTCAAATTCAAACAGTTATAAGCTGATGTGACTGACTAGCCTATAAAATAAAAAATTCTTTCCTATTCTGTCCAACTAAAGAACATATAAAATTCCTTTAATTGAATTATTAAGAATTTCATGTATTCAAATACCAAGCTTCTATTAATAAGGAATATAAGCACTTAAGAAGTGCAACATATGAGATGAGTTTTCTTGCTATTAAGATTTAATAGGTATTTTTATTGTCAAATGATTGACTAATGCAGAAATGTAATCATAAAAAGGCTCCTTTAAGAATTATAATCAACTCTACCTTGGCACATGAACTTTATAGTTGAATACCCTCTACAGTCCATAGAATTTTAGATCTTTAGTTTTATTCAAATTTCCTAAGGAGTATTTAAGTGATGGATGTGTCTGGGACATTTAAACCAATCTTCCAGGCTCCATCTGCCAGGCCATCTGGATTTTCATCCATAGAGAACTACTTGGTGAATGATTATAGACTATCACAAAAGAAAAGAAAAAAGAAGGAGGAAGAGAAGGAAGGAAGGAAGGAAGGAAGGAAGGAAGGAAGGAAGGAAGGAAGGAAGGAAGGAAGGAAGGAAGGAAGGAAGGAAGGAAGGACAGGGAAGGAAGAAAGAGGAAGAAAGGAAGGAAGGAAGAAAAAGAAAGAAAGTGACAAAGAAAGGAAGAGAGATACAGAGAAAGAGAGAAAGAGAGAAAAAGAGATAGAGAGAAAGAGATAGAAAGATAGAAAGAAAGAAGAAAGAAAGAAAAGAGAAAGTGATTAAAGAAAGAAAAGAGAAATAGGATGAAAAAAAAGAGAAAGATGAAAGAAAGGAAGAGAAAGAAAGAAAGAAAGAAAGAAAGAAAGAAAGAAAGAAAGAAAGAAAGAAAGAAAGAAAGAAAGAAAGAAAGAAAGAAAGAAAGAAAGAAAGAAAGAAAGAAAGAAAGAAAGAAAGAAAGAAAGAAAGAAAGAAAGAAAGAAAGAAAGAAAGAAAGGAAGGAAAAAAGGAAGGAAGGAAGGAAGGAAGGAAGGAAGGAAGGAAGGAAGGAAGGAAGGAAGGAAGGAAGGAAGGAAGGAAGGAAGAAAGAGAAAGCAAGAAGAAACTACCAAATTATGATACAAATTCAAATAGAACTAAAATTACTTTTTTGCTGTCTTCCATAAAAGGCAAAAGTTGGCAAGTAAGGAAGAGAAATGCATTTATTTTTCATCAGTCAAAAGAATTACAATAAATGCCTGACCTTTTTCCATAAGATGTTTAAATGGCAACAGTTAGGGCTACAGTATACCATTTGATCAAAAGCTCTTGAGGACAATAGTTTATTTTTCAAAGGTCACATTCTTTATATACTTTGAATGTGTTCACAAGGCTTACCAACTAAGTATACATGATTTTCATTGAAAATAAATTACATAAGACTTTTAAATTAAATGTAAGCCAAGACATCTGTAGGGAATACTTCAAGAGAACTTTGAAAATCCTCTCATAGTTGACAAAGAATAGTCTTTTAAAATAAGTTAACTAGAGTTAATAGAAAATATCAGTGTTTATATTAAGTAATTTTAATAAACCAATTATGAGGAAACAAAGAACCAGTTAAGTCTCCTGATATTATGCAAAATATAAATATGTGAAAATATTTTCTTGATGGGAGGAAAAAAGTCCTTCTACTAGCAAATTCTTCAGAACTCAAAAATTGACAAAGCTCCAAAAATAAGTATTTTATATCACCATTAGAATAATAAGGGCCAGGACAAAATGCACAGGCAATGCTATATAAGTAATGTTACTAACTTGTTTTATTTTTTAAGATGTATACTATTCATGCAATAAATGTTTCCTTTCCATTCAGGAACTTTTCACAAATATCAATAGTTAATAATAAAAACATTATTTCTTTTTTTTTAATTTCCTCTACCTCTTTGTAGATCATTTTTATAATCCCAATCATTTTACTGAAGTTATTTTCCCTCTAATTTTGCCTTTTCTAGATTTGTGTATGTGTGAAAACGTCAACAGGTGCTAAATATTCAGCTTCTAGTTTCTATTGTTTAGCTTTTAGCTTCTAGCTTATAATGCCTATCTTCTTATCAACTGACATAGTTTTTCGATATTTGCATATAATATATATGCAATAATATAATATAATATAATTTGATTCTTTTAATTAAGTGCTTTCTCCAAATTTACATAATTTTTTACCTAAAACCGCAAATTGTTTCCCTCTCTGCCACTGATGAGTACATAAATTATTTTTACTTTAAGTGATTAGCAACCCTCTGCATTTACATACAAGCCTTTGGTATTAATCACAAAAATGTAGGGATGCTACTTTATATAGGAGGCTCACATTTTATATCTATAGATATCTATATATCTATAGATATATAGAGATATATTTTTTTTTGGTTTTTGGGCCACACCCAGTGGTGCTCAGGGGTTACTCCTGGGTGTCTGCTCAGAAATAGCTCCTGGCAGGCACGGGGGACCATATGGGACACTGGGATTCGAACCAACCACCTTTGGTCCTGGATCGGCTGCTTGCAAGGCAAATGCTGCTGTGCTATCTCTCTGCATTTTATATTTTAATAAATTACAACATGCCATATTCTTTTCTAGAATGATATAGACACATCCAAGATTTACAATAATTTTATATGTTCACTATTTAAAAATTAAGCATCCTAATACATATGTAAAACCAATCAAAATCCAAACTTTGAAGTATTTGACAAGTTTATTTTGAGTATTTTATAAATGCAAAACACTAGCTATCAAATAAATCAGCAAAACAGAACACAAAGAAAATAAAACACACTAGACCTCCAAAAGTACTACTTTAGAAGTACTCAAACTTTTTAAACAAGGGCCAGTTTATTGTCCCTTAGACCGTTGGAGGGCCAGGCTAATAATTTTTATAATTTTATAAATATATAATAATAAATAACAATTGATAATTTGCATTATAAAAATAACTATAAGCAAATTCCTATGCACATTGCATATATCTTATTTTCAAGTAAAAACAAGATGGGAATAAATACAATATTTAAAATGAAGAGCAATATTAAAAATCAAGTTAAATCAACAAACTTAATAGTATTTCAATGGGAACTAGAGGCCTACTTTTGGCAGGCCATAGTTTAGAAGCCGCTGCTCAAGAAGGAGAGGAGGAGTGAAGAGACAGAGAAGAGGGGAGTCGAGAGTGTGAATACATCTTACACATGTACACTGTTGACCAAGGACAAATTGGCTGCTAAGCAGAATGGGCAGCAGTGGCAAAATAACCCGGGGGTGGGGGTGGGGAACACAAGATAAATGTCCTCAATGAGCTTCATGTAGTCAGTGGATCATAGTTTGAGGACCTTATACTACTCTACATGAGTGAGTGTGTGTGATAGTGTGTGTGTGGTGTGTAGAGTTGACTATTAAACCCAGAACCTCATATATGTAAGGCATAAAATGTACCACTAAGTCACATCACAAATCCCATTTAGGTGTTTTCTGACAAAAATGTCAAGGGAAGTCCATGAAGAAAAGATAATCCTTTCACAATATGGTCTTAAAATAATATATTTATAAACTTAGTCTTATATAAAATTATATGCTAATTAAATTACCCTGCATCCTAAAGATTGTAAAGGAATATATACACCCTGGTAAATTGTCAATGAGCATGTGTTGTCAGATTTACAACATGCCATAATCAGGCTCACTTATTCACTCATTCAAATAAGTGCCCTGGTTAGGAAAGTTGAAACAATTATAATTATTCTCATTTACAGAAAAAAAACATTGAGGAGTCAATGGTAACTGTCACTGGTAACTGACTAGTAGGCTGATGAAATTGACTGTCCACACTCTGCCATCAAGTTGTGCCTTGCAATTAGTTAATCTGACTTTTAATCCTGGCATTCCTTATGATCTCTGAGGCAAGCTAGGTGTAATTCCTAAGTGAAGAACCAGAATAAACCCTACGCATTACAGGGTTAGGCCCTAAAACAAAAACAAAACAAAAACGAAAAAAAAAAAAGAAAAGGTAAAATAAAAGTACAGATTCTGACCTAGAGTTTAATCCAGAAAGGCAAAATTGGCTCAATTTTTAAAACTCCGTCATCGATATTCTTTATATTAACAGCATGAACCTAAGAAAAATAATTATTTCAATAAACTAAAAATTTTACTTTATAAATTTTAGTGTCCACCAGCAAACTATATAGGAAAACAACTCCAATTTTAGAAAATGTAAGGAACATCCAAAGTTTTACCTACTGACTTAATATGGCCAATAAGCACATGAACAAGGATACTAGTTTTATTTCTTATTGCCGAGTAATACCTGTGAATGTGAAACTGATATGCTGTCTCCATGGATGTAATTATTCTATCATTATTCTAAAGATGGAAAAATAGAAACCAAAAATACCCTGGATTTCTGAGGAAAACGCTGAACTGCTGAATAAACCAATTTAGAAACTACATAGTATCATAGTCCTTATTATAAGAACATAATTTTATTGCAGTTTAAGTAGTTAACTTGGGATTTCTAATCCATTAACTGTACAGTATAAATTGCTGTACACATTTGAATATGTAAACATCAGCAAATTTTTGTCTTGCTCTAATTTTAAATTTGACAACATTGTAGTCTTTTCTTTTAAATAAATCTTGTTGCAGAAAAATAACCAAGTCTAAACATATTGACTACAAAAACGTGATGTGTTAACACAATTTTCCTCAAGATATATTCCTCACTTCTCAGGCATAAAGTAAAAATAAACAGAAAATACAAAGAAGAATACAGTTGGTATGCTTCTTGACATCAATTTTCGGCATGTTTGGGGATTTGACTTCCATGGTAAGAGTAATAAAGACCAAAACCTAAAATTAAATGAGAGTGTGTTGTTACACTAAGAGGGTTTTGTACTACAAAAGATAATTGCATCATAATAGAAAGAATTATGACCTCATATAGGAGCACATCTTAATTCCTTTGTGAAGTCACTATCCTGAATAGTTTTGTACATAATAATGACAATTGTGACGTTGAAAGGTGAAATATGACCTCGTGGTGAGTATTATAATGACGTCCTTGTGTCATTGTGATGTCACAATGGTGAATTGTGACTTCATAGTGGGGGGAGCATTATAATTTTCATTGTGACTCACAACCATGAATTATGACTTCATAGTGGCATGCATCATAATCTCTACTAAGACATCACAATCATGAATCATGACCTCAGAGTGGCTGAGCAACATAAATGGAATCTGTGATGTACAACCATGAATTATGACTCATAGTGTTTCCCACCAAACTGTCCATTCTGACATCAGATCCATAAATTTTGACCTTATAGTGGTGACATCAGAATGTCCTCAGTGATGTCAAAATAATGCATTATGACCTCAGAGTGATGCACATAAAAAGTACACTGTAACGTCTTAATCATGAATTATAACCTCATATTGCTGCACATTGCAATGTCCACTGTGATGACACAATCATTTGATCTCATAGTGGGGGCACATCATAAATGGATTCTGTGACTCTCAACTATGAATAATGACATCAGAATTTTGTGCTTCAAAGTGTCCATTGTGACTTCTCAATCATAAATTATGATCTCATATTGTCACTTATCTTATTTTTATGTGACATCACAACACTTCATTTGGCCTCATAGTGATGCACATCATAATGTCTATTGTAACTACACAACCATGAATCATGACCTCAGAAAGGTGACACATAATAAAGTACACGGTGATGTCACGATCATTAGTTGTATTCTCATAGTGGTGTGAATAATAATGTCCACTATGATGTCACAATGCTGACTTTTAACCTCATAGTTGTGGTGCATCATAATGTTCTTTATGACATCACAATCATACATTATGACATATTATTGTACCATAATATTCATTGTGATGTCATAACCATGAATGTTCTGCATCATAATGTACACTGTGGCATCACAGTCATGAATGATGAGCCCATAGTGGTAATACATCATGATATACACTGTAATGTCACAATAGTGGATTATGACCTCATAGTCTGGGTACATTATAATGTTCATTGTGCCATCAATCATGAATTATTATGTATATTAATTACATTTTGACATCACAATCCCGAATTAGGACATCATAGTGTTGTGCATTATAATGTTTACCTGACATCACAAACCTGAATTAAAACCTCATAGTGGATGCGCACCATAATGTCAATGATGCAATCACAAACCTGAATCATGACTTCACCTTGGCATGCATCTTATTTCCATTGTGACCTCACAATATTCAATTATGATGACCTCATAGTGACAGCATCATAATGACCTAATAGTGTGAATATTGACTTCACAATTGATGTGGCACATCATTATGTACTTTGTTGTCACAATCTTGAATTAGGACTTCATAGTGAGGGGCATCATAAATGGATTCTGTGAGTTACAACCATGAATCATATTATAGTGTTGTGCATCATAATGTTCATTGTGACATCACAACCATGAATTATGTCCTTGGTGTGCATCATAATGTCCATTGTGTTTTCACAGTGGAAAAATATGACATCAGAATGGAGGCACATTTAATATCCTTCGGGGTATCACAAAGGTGAATTATGACCTCAAGTTATGTGACATCATAGTGTCCATTTGTCATCACAATTTTATGATCTCAAAGAGGTGGCACAATATAATGGATTCTGTGATGTCAGAATCATGGATTATGAACTGATAGTTGTGTGCATCATATTGTCCACTGTGAATCCACAATTGAGAATCATATACACATAGTGGAGTACCTCTTAATATCCATGGTGACATCACAATGGTGAAATATGACTTCAAAGTGAAAGTGCATCATAATGTGCATTATGATATCACAACCAAAAATTATGGCCTCATTGTAGGGGAGAGTCATAGTGGCATTGTGATGACACAATGATGAATGTCCTTATTGTGATAGCACATAATAATGGCCATTGTACTGTCACAATTAATTAATTAGAACCTCAGAATGGGAGTATCATAAATTGATTCTATGACATCACAACCATAAATTTTGACACATAATGGTTCAACCTGTTATCAGATCCATGAATTATGACCTCATAGTGGCAGCATCATAATGTTCATTGTGGCTTTACATTCATGCATTATAACCTGATAGTGGTGGTGCATCGTAAAGTACACTGTGACGTCACAATTGTAAATTGTCATCATAGTGGTGTGCATGGCATCATACTTTTGTGCATCATAATGTGCATCATAATGTGCATTGCGACATGGAGAATTATGACCTCTTAGTGGGGGCACTCTTAAGCTCCATTGTGGTGGCAAAACATAAATTAAACTGTGACATCACAATCATGAATTATGTCCTCATAGTGGTATGAATCATAATGTCCATTGTAACATCATAATGGTTAGATGTGACATAGTGGTGTGATGTCATATGTGATGTAACAATGGTGATTTATGACCTCATATTCATGGTACATCATTATGTCCATTGTAACATAACCATGAATTATGAACTTATAGTGGTAGAGCATCACAATGTAAACTGTAAATTTGCAGTTGTGAATTATGTTCTCATAGTGGTGGGCATCCTAATGTCCATCAAAAATTATGCCATCAAAATTGTGAATTATGACCCCATATTGGCTGGTATCTTAATTTTTTTTTTTGGTTTTTGGGCCACACCCATTTGACGCTCAGGGGTTACTCCTGGCTATGCGCTCAGAAATCGCCCCTGGCTTGGGGGGACCATATGGGACGCTGGGGGATCGAACCATGGCCCATCCTACGCTAGCGCTTGCAAGGCAGACACCTTACCTCTAGCGCCACCTTCCCGGCCCCTGGTATCTTAATTCTATTGTGACATCACAACCCCTAATTATGACCTCATATTATTATGCTTCAGAATGGACATTGGGCTATCACAATTGTGAATTATAACCTCATAGTGGAAGAGCACCATGTCAATGGTGACATCACAAAACTTCGTTACAATTGCATATTGGTGTGCATCTTAATTCCATTGTGATGTCACTGTCATGTATTATGACCTCATATTTTTGTGCATCATAATCATAGTTTCACAATGATTGCTGATAGTGGTGGTTCATCATAATGTTCATTGTGACATCACTGGTGAATTTTGACCTCATTGTGGTATCAAAATAAGATATCCATAGTGACATCACAATCATGAATTATGAATTCATAATGGTAGCACATCATGATGTATACTGTGATGTCATAGTTATGGAACATTATAATGTCCATTGTCACATCACAACCATGATTATGACCGCATAGTGGTGGTGCATCATAAAGTACACTGTGAAAACACAATAATGAATTTTGAACCTCATAGTATTGTGCATCATAATGTCTATTGTGAAGTCATGACCATGAATTATGACCTCATAGTGGGAAGCACATCCTAAATGAATTCTGTTATGTACAACCATGAATAATGACATCAAAATGGTGAATTATGACCTCATAATGGAGATACACCATAATGTTCATTGGTCAAATAAAATCTGGAATTATGACCTCTTATTTGCATCTTAATTCCACTGTGACATCACAATCCTGAATTATGACCCGATAGTGGTGAAACATTATTATGTCCTTTGTGAAGTTAACAATGGTGTATTATGACCTCATATATGTGGCACATCATAATGTCCATTGTAACATCACAATGACGAATGTGTCCTCATAGTCGATGTGAATCACATTGTCCATTGTGATGTCACAACTATAAATCATGACCTCATTTTGGTCTGAGTATCACAATTAATTCTGTCATGTCACAGCCATTATAGTGGTGTTCTTAATAGTGTTCATTGTGACATCACAATTGTAAATTATGAATTTTAGTGCTGCGAATCATAATGTCTTTGTGACATCAAAATGAATTATACCATCATAGTGTTGTGGATTATAATGTCCATTATGCATTATAATGCATCTAAAATATAATGTTACAATTTTTTGAAAGCAAATTAATTTCTGTTGCCAGACATATTACATGAATTTTCACATTTTGTTTTTTCTTTCTTTTCTCTGTGTCCACATTTACACATTTCAAATATACAAAAATATGCAACTAGAACTTTTATAGCTCTGAGAGTACATAAGTTTGGGTGCTAGCTTAGACGTCATGGTATCATAGAATGCTGCCATGTCCATTTTCTGAGAGTTTTGGGGACTTTAAATTGTTTATCCTTTTTCATCATTGGACTTCTAAAGTATTTTCCCTTTGCCACAAGCACTTGCCTCCTTTATATCTTTTATATGTTTATAATTTTATTTTATATCTTTATATATTTTGTTTCTTGACTCCTCCCAAATTGGTGAAAGTGTATGTGTGCAAATGTATGTGTTTTCATGTGTATATATGTGCATATACACACATCCATGTATGTGCCTGTTTGTGACTTATAGACATGGGGTTCTCTTTTCTATTACATTGGAATTTTGTATTTATATATATCTAGTCCCCCCAGCCATAAAAAATTACCCTACTTGATCCAAATGACTATCTGAAGAGCTATTTGAGATTAACAAATAGGCAGATTA
Organism: Suncus etruscus; assembly: GCF_024139225.1. NCBI lineage: Eukaryota > Metazoa > Chordata > Mammalia > Eulipotyphla > Soricidae > Suncus > Suncus etruscus. The sequence continues at coordinate 25,510,038 of NC_064849.1, forward strand.
TATCATTCAGAATAAGTCAAAGAACTGAGCCATTAGAAACCAGTAGCCAATGCAATTATGTTGGCTGCAGTTTATCATTGAAGTTATTACAGATTCCGATGGGTCCAATTTCCCACCTTTTTACAGTTTTATTGAGATCAAATTTATCAGTCTAAAGTATACAACATCATAACATCATAATGTCTTTATTATAAAAGTTTACAATTACAAGTTAGTATATAATATCTATCACCTAACACAGTCAATTTTTCTTGTCATTAAAATCATAAAATCTAGTCTCTTACCTTTCAAATTTACAGTAGTGAAGTAAACTATAGTTCTTGTGGTTGTAAAGTGCATTCCCAATATTACTTCTCTGTATGCTGTGAGATTGTACCTCTGGTCACCCTATCACCTTACCTACTAACTTATTAGTGTCCTCTCCTAACAACCATAGATACAATATTTTCTATAATTTTTGTTTACATGCTAAACATAATGTAATCACAAAGTATCAGTCATTTAGATGTCACCAGAACAATGCAAGTTTTGTTAATATTATGAATATTGCTAGTTTCTAATTCATTTTTAAAAAGGAGGCTGAAAGTGTTTGGAGGGCAGTTTAATAATTGTTACCGGGAAGTTACAACACTTTTGTGATATTTCCCATAATAATGGTCCCATCAGTTAGGTGGTCTGGTTTCAATTTTTTGCTAACAAAATGAAATAAATTCCCCTAAGTGTATGAACTAGTGTTAAAAAATAACAGGTACTAAAAAATATTGATTGACTTTTAGTAACAAAAGCTCCTCCTGATAGCTCTGACTTTCTCTGTAGTTGATTTACGAAAATATGCAAACAAATAATTTTTAGACTGCCCTCACCACTGGGAAATAAAGTTTATATCTAGATTAAGCCCAAAATGGGCTTTATTTGAATATTTGAAATATTGGTCAATATTAAAGACTTTTTGCCAGTTAGGAAATTATTTTTGTTGGAGAATTTTAAAACAAATACTAAACTTACTTTGCATTTAGATTCAGTTTGCAATGGACAATGTCATAATTAAAAGCATTTTGGACAATAATAAAGTGTGCTGGGAAAAGGGTAAGGCTCAAGTAGCAAAGCACATGCCTAATAGGTACAAGAACCTGAGTTTAAGTTTTTGCTTTCTTGTGTTTAGTATCTCCAGAAGAGGTGCTCATGGACCATGACCAAATATAGAGGACTAGCCTCACACCATCCCCAAATCTCTATAAAATATAAAAGGCTCTTGCTGCAAAATATGAAGACTTTTATTTCTGAAGTGATTCATAGTTGAGTTTTAGGTAGACTATGATCCAGCACCTACTCTAATCTCAGTATCCCTCCTTTCCACCTTCCAGCTCTTGTCCCCAAACTTCCTTTTCGACGTGCAGTTTTTAGCTAGAATGTTGTAGTTTGCTTGGTTTTTCTGATTTCATTGTTGTTGACTTTGCTTTGAATATTGAGCTCTACCAAACCTCTACACCACAGATGTAACGGAGACCCTTGAATCCAGTCCACCATTATTTCCTGCCCTCTTTTTACATTCCCCCCTCAATATATTTTCTACATTGTTCTCCTTCTTATACTCTGTGGGTGGGGATATACTAACATATTAAATCATTTTAGCATGTTTCCTTAGCCATATTCACTTTTATTTATTTATTTTTTTAATTTAATCATCATGTTTACAAAACTGTTTATACTGTGGTTTCAGTCATAGAACGTATACCATTTTACCAGTGAAATCTTCCCACCACCAATGTCCCCCCACTTCCCTCCCCTATCTATACACTCTGCCGTCTCTCAGAGAGGCATTCTGTCTCTCTTCCTCACTCTCATTGTCATGGAAGTTGTCATTGTAGTTAGTACTCTAACTGCACTCACCACTCTTCGTAATAAACTTCATGTCATGAGCTGGTCCGCCTGAGAACACATCTATTGCCTTTGGATATTATTGCCATGAGGTCTTTTATTCTTCTTATTTCCTGCAGATGAGTGAGACTATTCTACCTCTATCCCTCCCTCGGACTCATATCATTTAGCATTATAGTCTCTATGTCCATCCTTGTATAGGCAAACTGCCTGACTTCATTTTTCCTAATAGTTGCATAGTATTGCGTTGTGTAAATGTGCCAGCTTCTTTAGCCACTCATCTGTTATTGAGCACCTGAGTTGTTTCCAGATCCTGACTATTGTATATATTGTATATTGTATATATACATATATATGCTGTGATAAACATAGGATTTGAGAGTGTTTTATTCCTAAGCAGTATCCTTAGGAGTAGTACTGTAGGATCATAAGGGAGCTTAACTTCCAGCTTTTTGAGGAATATTGATATTGTTTTCCAGAAAAGTTGGACTAGATGGCATTCTCACCAGCAGTGAAGAGAGTCCCCTTTATCCTGCATTTTCACCAGCACCAAATGTACTTGTCACTCTGTGATTTGTGCAACAAATCTCTGTGGTGTGAGATGATACCTCACTGTTGTTTTCTTTTTCATCTCCCCAATGATTGCTGATGTGGATCAGTTTTCATGTGCATTTTGGCCATGTGCATTTCTTTTTTGAGAAAATGTTAATTACTTCTCCCCATTTTTTGTTGAGGTTATTTTTTTTTTCTTGTTAAGTACTGTTAGTACCTTGTATATCTTAGATATTAATCTCTCATCAGATGGTTTACAGGTTAGTGACATTCTATGGGTGGCCTTTGTATCCTAGTCACTGTTTCCTTTGAGATAGATAAGCTTCAAAATGTAATTCAATTCCATTTGTTTCTGCTTCCACTTCTTAGGACAGTGGTTTTTATTCCTTTATTTTATTCCTTTATTTTGGCTGTTTTCTTCTATATGCCTTATAGTTTCAGGTATGATATCAAGAACTTTAATTTATTTTCATTTGTCCTTTGTGATGGTGTTAGATAGAAGTCTGAATTTGCTTTTTTTGCATGTGGTTGACCAGTTGTCCCTACACCATTTGTTGAAGAGGCTTTCATGTTCCAGTTAGCATTCCATCATAAGATTGTCCCTCTATGGCAATCAACTTTGCCTCTTTAGTATTCATTCTAGTTTCACCACATAATTACCTCTAGTTTCTACATCTAAAGCCTTTTTTTAGAGTTTTATTTTTCCATGAAAATATGCAAGTATCAGAATCAATCCATGGTTTCCATCTTTGTAAAGGTTGGACACCCAATAGAAACAGGTAGTACACTCCAAGATAAATTGAAAAAATCTTTAAAGTACGTGAATTGCAAAGAGAACAAACACTATAAGAATCTAAACAGAAAAAATCATGTAGAATAAAATCTTTGGACATTGATTAAAGATGAAAATTATTCTAACAGTGAAAACTAATTACGCTGGCATGCTCTCCTCTAAATTTATGTACTCCTGTCAGGAATTCTTGTAGACTAAATAAAAAATAAAATAAATCAAGAAAGAGGAATTGGTACTTGCAAATATAATCCAGGAATGTTTGCTAAGTGGAGTCAAAAGTGAGGATAATGATCAGGAGAGCTACAAAAAAAGTAGATAATATTTCCTAAGTTATGAAGATTAGAAAGAAGAGCAGAACTCTAGGACTAATGTATATGTGAGTATATCCTCATTGTGTGATATAATGGTAACACATAAAACCTATTACAGATATATATCATACTCACAGTTATTACATAGCTATTTATAAATATCCAAATTCTGGCAACAAACCACTGGAAAATAATGAAGATGTGATATACATAATCCCTGAGAACCCACTCAATTAAAAGAGAAAGAAGAGAACTCAGTGTTCCTTAAACCAGGGAAATATAAAGCAAAAAAAAATGAGTTGCACTCTCACGCCAATTTATTATATATCACAAAGATTAGAACAATAGATGTCAGGAGGGATGTGATGAAAAAGGGAGCACTCACTCTAGTAGAGAACATTGCTAGTTTATCCTCTATGGAAAATAGAGATTTATCAAAAAGTTAAAAATAGAACTCCCATATGATTCAGCAATGTGACCTCTTAATATCCTCCCACCATACAGAACAAAACAAAACAAAAATTACTTACAGAATATATATGCAGCAAGCTATGTTTATTGCAGTACTTACTGGAATGGTCTGGATATAGAAACAGCAAATTATTCAATGGTAAATGGATAAAGAAGGTGTGATATATGCATAATAGACCACTATTTAGCTATAAGAAGTGGTGAAATCATGTAACTCACAGGAACTTGGATAGAACTGGGAGGCATAAAAACAAATAACTGATGGTCTCAATTATTTGTGGAATGGAGCAACAAAAGGAAATATACAGTATTAGCATAACAAACTTATGGCCTTGTATTAAAAATCTGATTTGTAGGGCCAGAGTGATAGCACAGCAGCAGGGCATTTGCCTTCCATGTGGACGACCAGGGATGAACCCAGGTTAGATCCTCAGAAACCCATATGATCCCCTAAGCCTGCCAGGAGATATTTCTGAGTGAAAAGCCAGATGTGACCCCTGAGTGCTGCCAGATGTGGCCCCAAAACAAAAGAAATTGATTAGTAGAAGCTGAAGAAATAATTACATAGGTAATTAACATAACCATATGTGCAATTTAAATATAATTGCAAGCTATTTTTCCTGACCTTATAACAAAATGTAAATATAACAAGATATAAATACTGCTAGGTTTTAAGATTTGGAGGCATGAAGAATCTAAAACCATATCGAACTATTATCATTACTCTGGTACTTAGATAAATTATCTATATGTACATTTCAGTATATTGCATATTCATTTTTTATAAAATATAGACCAACAAAACAAAGCTAGCCTTCAAATTTTTGGCACAATTTATTTACTATCAGTATAGTTTTATACTGCACTGTCAATAACATCAAAATTGAATTCATCAAAAAAGTTTTTGGGAGCTGGTACAAGTCTTCCAAATCATGAAATTATGAAAATCTTAATACTAAGAACCTTTTACTTTCATTTAGGAGAAATTTCATTTAGGAGAAACCTTTCATTTCTTTAGAAAATAGCTCATTTTGTTCAAATATCAAATATTCAAGTATGAAAATGCACAGTTTGCTTGTCATTCTTAGTAAAAATAGTATTGCAGGGGAGAGGTGGGGGGAATGACCTTGAAAAAAAAAGAACTCTTAATTAGATTAACAATTAAATTACATAGTGCCTGTCCTTAAGCTACACTGAAAACTTCTGTTATGCAGCCAAAAGACTGTTATGGTCATTTCTTTTTTTATTACAGAGAACATTAAAATGTTTTGAGAAAGAGAACTTGATAAAACAGAATTTATCATTAAGAAAGAATATTCTTAAAGAAAAGTCCTCTTACCCCTACCTCACTAGAACTATTTTCTTTGAGCTCAGTTGTCAGTTTATTTGTCATTGATGATGCCTCATCCACAAATGTCAGCACTGTATAAAAGACAAATAAAACATTATTATTTACATAACAATGCAAGTGACAATAAACTCTGTCTTTGTAGTGTCAAGAGTATCATACATTGCAAAGTCATAAATCTCACATTTTGACAACCATTAGTGTAGAGAATACTTTACATTTAATAATATTATAAGGTGATTGGATATGCTGAATTATGAAAGTTGACTCATCCTTTTTGTTTCATTCCAGTCATAGCAATTTCCTATTGAAATGGAAAATTCTCCATTGAAATAACCTTGTAAGATCTTTAAATTTCATGATTCAATTTAAATTCTATAAAAATGCTTTGATTTACATTTTCAAAGCAGTAATACTCATTTCTACTATTAATAAAAATCTTTTCACCTGGTATAGATGCTAACTATTGAAAGTTGGATTCTATCACAATGAAAACATGGTGATAAATTATATTTAATCTCTGCAGTTGAAACAAAGGCATACTTGCTCAGGCAGAAGAAATGCTTGGAGTTGCCCAATGAAGCATGATTTTAAGGCCAGCAGTGTGAATTGTAGCTAAGACAATTGATCTAATAATCATAAAAGTGGTTTTCACGGCAACATGAAAATTATTCTATTATGTTTGCTGCAAATAGAAAAAAAAAGTTTGGAATCAGATGAAGCTAAATGTGGCTATAAAATTTCTATTTATCAAATATAATATAAAGATCAAAGAGGTAACTGAATGATTTGTGGTCAATTCTACCACTTACCTCAAAATTTTAGAGCAGATATACAATTAGGAATAGTTATTAAAGAGTTATTATTATTAAACGTATCATAGTTCTCTGGAGGCCGGATAGACAACATGGAGGTGGAGCGTTTGCTTTACATGCAGAAGGACAGTGGGTCGAATCCCGGTATCCCATATGGTACCCTGAGCCTGCTAGGAGCGATTTCTGAGCGTAGAGCCAGAAGTAACCCCTGAGCGCTGCCGGATGTGACCCAAAAACCAAAACAAACAAACAAAAAGTATCATAGTTCTTGAAAGAAAAGATGAATTGCTACGTAGAAACTCATAAGTGTGTTGATTAGATGTAATCAGTATTTTGATATGTTTATTAGAAAAAAATAGAAATGGGCCGGGAGAGATAGCACAGCGGCGTTTGCCTTGCAAGCAGCCGATCCAGGACCAAGGGTGGTTGGTTCAAATCCTGGTGTCCCATATGGTCCCCTGTGCCTGCCAGGAGCTATTTCTGAGCAGACAGCCAGGAGTAACCCCTGAGCACCGCCGGGTGTGGCCCAAAAACCAAAGAAAAAGAAAAAAAAAAAAAGAAAAAAAGAAAAAAATAGAAATGCCTTATCTAGTCCGCCCTCCTGAATTTTCTTAGACTTTCGTTATCATTCAGCTACTTTACTTAGAAGTTAGAAACATTTAATATCAATACAAATAGTCTTATGAGATCGAAACCCACCATGATTTACTGGTAGATGTATACTGATTTTAGAGATATAAATTTATTTTAGCATTTCTGAATGCCTAAGTATATGGTTATGTTTTGAATTTTTGAGTTGTCTTCCTAGTATCTTCTTTAATTAAATAATTATAAAATATTTGATAAGTTCATTTTATATTACTATGTCATAATTTTAGCCTTTAAATAGTTTTAAATGTTAGTACTGCAAATAAATGACATTAATTAAAGTGGAAAGCACATTATAAAATATTACTGATTTTGTTGTATGACAAGAACAGGTAGCATAAATTTTGGACAAATTATTCAAAACCCTCAGAGACCATCATGTTAGGGACATTGAGCAAAAAATATTAAATCAAAGAAAATCAGGTTAGAGTCTTCACTATTTCAGAGGGTAGAGAAATGATTACAAAACTTTCAAAGTTTTTTGGTTCTTATTGGTAAAAATTAAGTATTGAATTTTAGGCTCAATTATCTATAGGTAGAGTATCTCATTTCTAGACAAAACTATGTTTATGAATGCTATTTACACAAATATGAAATTATTTTTATTGTGCTCTGTCACTGCAATTAGCTGGACTCCAGATGGTCAGTGCAAGACTAATTCTTGAACTGAAACAAATTATTAGTTGTTTACATCCTACTATTCCACAGCAACCAAAATTTTCTCAGTCTTGACATATTGTTTATTTATCTACTATATGATGCATCTTTATATAGCATTTTAGACTGACTCTTAATATATACACAAATGTTTCTCAATTTTTAAGAATGGTTTAAATTTATCATTCTTTAGTGCATCTTTTATTTTTCCCTTGATTGTGATTTTACAGTTAAAAATACTAATTGAGGGCCCGGAGAGATAACACAGCAGCATTTGCCTTGCAAGCAGCTGATCCAGGACCAAAGGTGGTTAGTTCGAATCCCGGTGTCCCATATGGTCACCCGTGCCTGCCAGGAGCTATTTCTGAGCAAACATCCAGGAGTGACCCCTGAGCACCACTAGGTGTGACCCAAAAACCAAAAAAAAAAAATATATATATATATATATACTAATTGATATAGTACAGGAAGCATGCATTTTATATAGTGAGCATAATAAGGAACATGCCTTGCATGAGGCAAACCCCAGTTAAATCCTTGACACCACATGCTCACATAGAATTTCTGGGCATAACCTGAAAACCTCCAAGAACATCTGAGAGTGGCTAAGACAATGCTTAGCACATCTGCCAATGCTGCATCTTGGAATCTTCCTATTGTATTGCAGGATTGGTAGAAAACTATACAGCAAGAGTGATTACTACTTGGATTCCCATCAAAAAACACACACACACATACACACACACACACACACACCACAATATTAATACAAGAATCAAGAAATCAGTAACTTGGGGCATCTCTAGAATCTAGGAACAGGGATTTAATTATCAATTCATGTACACATCTATTTATTATAGAAAATGATTAACTAGAGTGTGTTTAGTATGATGTAATTAAACATTCATTTGTTAAATTAAGCAATTTTTCTTTGTTATTTGTTATATATTCCAACGTGTCTGTGATAATACTTAATTGTTATTTACTAATTGAAGAAATCTTTATGTATAGGAAAGTAAGAGAGTTTGAATTTAAAGAATGTACTGAATTTATTTTAATCTTTTTCTGTAGCAGTAACCAATAGCTCAAAGGATATCCCTGATTGAAAATATTTCTATATTTTCAATACGTATAGAATATAGAAATACATTTTTTCTAAATGCCTGAGTGCCACTTTGTATAAATTTATTAAATACTTTGAATTGGTTGTTTAGAGCAAGAACTCAATAACCAATGCTTCTTTTCTGCCTCTGTTTTACTCCATGAAGCAACTTAATGATGCCCTCCCAGCCATATGGAAAGAGAAACTGTATACATCAACATGGCAGAATCAGGCTGCAAAGCAAAAAGGGAAATTTTGTCAATACACTTTTTTCCAATTGTCAAAGAAAAAAAGATCTTGACTGTAGTTTCTATTTTCATGGCAAGTTTTTGACTGTAATTATGTAACTAGAAATAAAACCAAAACCTTCTGAGAGACTACTTTATAATGAATATAAAATTCAGTATTTCCCAAATGAAATTTCAGAAGTATGGGCATATAATACTTCCAGACAGATTAAGTCCCTAATTATCTCTAACTTGTGACCATTTGGACTGGTTAAAAACAAAAAACAAAAAACAAAACAAAAAAAAAAAACTGTGGATCAATTTTTTTGACTTTCCCATTAATTCTCAATGAAAGAATACAGAGAAATTCACACAGAGAATGGGATGGAGGTGGAAAATTTCTGTTTATGATTAGATACTAATGAGATAATGTAGACATTTAAATAAATTAGCAAGCAATACTAAATATGGAAGCAAGGCTTACAACAACTGATCATAAATTCTATGACCCTACTGCTAGTTTATGCACCATGTGGATAACTCTTATAAGCAATAGTGATTTTCTTGTAGAAATACTGTTAGAGACAGAGGTGGAGCTCTTTCACTTTTAGGAGACCCTAAATCTATTGGAAATTAAATTGAATGAGAGAGATTGGTACTCTAAGCTGGCTAGGTGCTGTTGGGTCACTGACCTCATTTAAACATTACTTCATTCATTCCATCATTTATTAAATAATCCTATCGGCCTTGGGTTTATATAAGTTTGACAAGTTTTAGCATTTTTCTGGGTTTATATAAGTTTGACAAGTTTTAGCATTTTTCTGGGTAAGCCAAATTTCCTTTTAAGAGAAATTTTAAAAGAAAAGATAATTTATTTTTACTACACCAATAACATTAGGAACCATTAGGAAAGAAAAAAATTATTTGTTTTTCAAAATGAAAATTAAAATCATTTCAAGACAAGGAACAGGGTATTTTTTCAGTCCTCTATACCTCCCAGTAATAACTTATTGCAATATTTGGAAATACAATACATATTCTAAGCATAATTTATCTCAGTAATATAAGTCTACCAGAATTATCCCTGGGATAAAGTGAGAATAAAATAATTTGGTACAGTTCCACATACAGAATGTAACTAATATAACTTTTTAAATTCAAATTCAATACTCATGTTTATACCTGATTCTAACAGGAGCTTTATATGTTAATATAAATCTATCTCTTATATTTTAATTTAAAATATAAAGATATTTTGAGGACAAAATATTTTGAGTTTTTATTATTTAAAACCATTAATAATAAAGTTTCATTAAATCCTAATTCCATTCCACCTCCTTTCACCCCATTTACTGAAGCCATGATGTTAGGAAATGTACATAGGAATGATATATCTCATATGATGTTAATTCTGTCATACCTCTGACCTTTTACAGGTCAAGTCTGGAGAGCGGAAATCTCATTCCTCCCCAGCAAAATGCTTTATTCATGACTTTGAAAAATACCAAGATCAAAAGGAAGTGGATTCAATTCAATTCAATTTGCTCAAGTAGACAGAAATGATGTTCTTTTATTCAAATAACAAGGACATTTAAACCAAAGAAAGCCATAGTACTTCCTTCTTCAACAAGGACATACTCCCTGCTTTGTGAATTCTGTTTTGAAAATGTCTTTGTTGATCAGCTTATTAATAGTCTGATCCAAATAGTAGTCTAAAAGCGAGGTAATTAGCAAGTCTTTTTACAAAAAGGAAAAAGAGAAATGCGTTTTATTATCAACAGCCAATAAGCATAGAGCATTCCCTTTGGGATTCTGTTTCTCTGACAACCTTGGGCACAGGCAGGGGTGGGACTGGGGGTGTTCGTTCAGCACTATGTATTGAGAGTAAAAGATAATGCACAAAGTGCCATGAATATATTTGGCTTATTTCTCTGAGTACTCCCTCATTAACATCTCTTCCGATCAACTCTAGAGGATGGTAAGTTTTCTTAAAAAATAGGGGGAAATTCTCTTTCTAAATAGTATCTGTGACATGGGCATTTTGCCAAAGACTTGGAAAAATCATAGAATCTTTGCTCACAAATACATTTTTTGTTTTTGTCACTTGGATCAATACTTGAGGAAACAAAAAAGAAACTAAGAGGGATTTGAAACATAAATTTCAGTAAAAAAAATTAAAAGGGTAGAAAAGATCACTTCGCTGATGTAATAATGGAATATTTAACTCAAATATAAGACTTCTACATAAACATAGGAAAACACATAAGTTCTATTCGGTTTCTCTGAAATTTAGTGCCTTAATCACTACCTGATTAGAACCTTGAATGTCTAGGCTTTTGTCTGCAAATCAGGCTTTGTCTGTAAAATGTTTTAAATTAAATTCTGAGTTTATTAACCCATTAAAACTAGAGCTTTGGAAATAGGCCCAAGTACTTAGGGTTTAAATGTTGTCCAAGACCAGAACCTCAACTGCATTCCTAAAGAACTAGTCCACAGTGGTATAAATCAAGGTCATGCCTGAGGGAAGAAGCATGGGGGAAGAACAACTTCTAGGCACAGAGCAGTGTGGAAAAACAGAGATAGACAGAGAGCCCTTACAGTTGGAACTAGGTGGTATTTTGGAGGTTACCAAGCTGCATGAAGCCTAGAAGGGCAAATAGCAGGGGTGGCAAACACGGGACTCTCGAGCCGCATGCGGCTCCCAGCCAAAATGAATGCGGTTCTTTGCCTCTTATCATTCTTTTGTATACTGTGGCTCTTTGCCAAGTTTGGATTTTGTTCTGCGGCTTCTGAGGAGGGACCTCTGAGGAGAGATCTCAGAGCTTGGAGTTCCGCCTAAGGCTGCATCATCCCGTCTCCCATCCCTCAAAAACAACTGCACGAGCCAGTGAGAGGGGACCCATGTGTCACATGTTGTGTAACATCTTGCCATTAGTTCTTAGTGTGGAGGACACAGCACACCCTCACCATCACTGCAGGATTTTTACCCTCACTCAAAATGGCAAAATGCAATATGTGTTTAATAGTTTATTGTTACAATGATATGCTTTTGTGTGAGTGTTTGTTTTGGCAGGTCACTGAGTGGTGTGGCTCTTTAAAATATTAAAATTGTGGCTCTTTGTGTCAAACTTGTTCGTCACCCCTGGCTTATAGCAATGCTTCATTTGCAGTCAACAAGAAGTAGCTAAGTACAGAGAGTCCCACAATATGTGGACCAAAAATCAACACATCTGAAAATCTAATATAGCAAGAAGTAGGGGGGAATCAAGAATTTCAAGAGAATTTCTAGGTGAATTAGAGAGAGGGGCACCTCCTAAAGAAAGGACCCCACAATGCAGAACACATCTACAAATGAGAAACATTTCTATGTCTTTAAAAAGAGGAATTTACCAGTATTATCACTGGTTTTATACTTTGTTTTCTTTTGTTGGTTGTTTGCTGTTGTTTTGCTGTTGTTGTTGAGCCACGGCCAGCAAGTTCTTAGGGCTTATTACTAGCTCTGTAATCAGGGATAACTCTCAGGAGACTATATGTGGTATTAGAAGTGTTAAACCTGGGTCAGCTGCCTGCAAGACTAACAGCTATCTCTGTTCCTAGACACATCAGAGTTCTATCAATGTGCTGATAAAGACTTTTGAGCAATGATCTTAACAATTCTCACTGAAATAAGGAAGTAAATAAAGGATAACTTCAAGAAATACAGAGAAACAGTGAGAAAAAATTTAACTACCAAGCAGTGAATTAAAGATAGCAGTTGAGTTAAAAAATATTGTAAGGAGTTCAACCACAGAATTATAGAAGTTGGAGATCGAATAAATGATAAACTAGATATGAAATAAAAAATAAAAAGGTTTTTATAGAAAATAAGCCATAGGTTTATGAGATGGCATTAAGAAGATAATTTGAGTCATAGGCATTCCATACAGAAAGTAAAGAGAAAAATTAGAAGAAAGATAAAGTGAAGAAATAATAGCCAAGAACTTCCCAATGATAAAAAATATATTAATGTCTAGAAAGCTCATAGACTCCAAAACAAAACAAATTCAGAATTAAGACACAATTTAGACATCAAATTGCAAAATATGTTCATAGCTGAGCTACTTACAAAAACAAAATTTTTGTTCTGACTCAAATGCCCACGACAAATGAGTAACCCTTTGATCAAGAAAATAATTTGTAATTATCTTTTATTTTCTTTGTTTTTTTGTTGTTAGTATCAGTGAAAAATCTCAGGTCAGTGCTCAAGGAAACATGCAGTACTAGAGATTGAGTCATAACTCTTGTATGTAAAACATTCACTTCAGCCTTTTGATGCCATCTTTGGCCCAGACATTTTCAAACATTAACGTTAGAAACCTTAACCTTGTAGCTAATCTCGTGGGAGATACAAAATCTATAAGATTTGAGGAACTAAAACATTATCTCTTATATTTTAGTTCTCATCCTCACAATAGAAAACAGATTTATTGTAGATAAACAGTGAGTCAACTATGAAAGCTATATAAACAAAAATCTCTGCACAGCTACTGGCCCAGTTCTAGAGGATAACACTTCTTACGGCAAAATGGATAGCTAACAATAAATGGCAAATACTTTTATGTGAACAATGCTTGCTTGCTTCTTCTAAGTCTTTTTTGTCTCAGGTGACAAATAATCATGACTACAATGAGTTTAGCTGATTCTACATGTTCCTCAACTGGATTGCCAAGCACATACATTGGCAGGCTTAAAGAACTAAGCCATATATATATACTGGTGATTAATTCAGACCATTTATGGCCAACCTGAAAACCCATTTATATGTTGTCTTTTTATTCATCTCTCAATGTGATTCACAGACAGTGGTAGAAGTCTTCAAACTTAAAGAAAAGTATAACCCTTATAAATAATTTTAAAGTTACAATGAGATATTTACATTAAAATATAAATAAAATAAATAAAATTAAAATATAGAGAACTTGAGAATCTTGAATTCTGCTCCAATACAAAGATAATCACAAAGATAATGTTCTTCAGAGAAATAAACATACTTCGAATAATTGTAAAATATTAAAAAATAGTTCCAGTCCTATATTGAATAGGAGTGGTGAGAGAAGACAGCCTTTCCTTGTGCAAAAATTAAGAGGGAAGGCTTTTAGTTTTTCTCCATTGAAGATAATATTTGCACTGGTTTGTGGTAGATGGCCTTCACTATATTGAGAAAGGTTCCTTTCATTCCCATCTTGCTGAGAGTTTTGATCAAGAATGGGTGCTGGACTTCATCAAATGCTTTCTCTGTGTCTATTTATATGATCATGTGATTTTTTTTCTTGTTGATGTTGTGTATTATGTTGATAGATTTTCGGATGTTAAACCATCCTTGCATTTCTGGGATGAAACCTACTTGATCATAATGAATGATCTTCTTGATGAGGCACTGAATACTATTTGCCAGGATTTTGTTGAGGATCTTTGCATCTGTGTTCATCAGAGATATTGGTCTGTAATTTTCTTTTTTGGTAGCATCTCTGTCTATTTTAGGTATCAAGGTGATGTTGGCTTCATAAAAGCTATTTGGAAGTGTTCCTGTTTTTTCGATTTCATGAAAGAGCCTGGCCAGATTGGTAGTAGTTCCTCTTGAAAGGTTTGGAAGAATTCATTAGTGAATCCATCTGGACCTGGGCTTTTGTTTTGGGGCAGACATTTGATCACCATTTTAATCTCATCAATAGTGTTGGGGATGTTTAGATATGCTACATCCTCTTTATTCAACCGTGCAAGGTTATAAGAGTCCAAATATTTATCCATTTCTTTTTTTTTAATGCATAATTTTTTTTTATTTAAACACCTTGATTACATACATGATTGTGTTTGGGTTTCAGTCATAAAAGGAACACCACCCATCACCAGTGCAACATTCCCATCACCCAAGTCCCAAATCTCCCTCCTCCCCACCCAACCCCCGCCTGTACCCTAAACAGGCTCTACATTTCCCTCATACATTCTCAATATTAGGACAGTTCAAAATGTAGTTATTTCTCTAACTAAACTCATCACTCTTTGTGGTGAGCTTCCTGAGGTGAGCTGGAACTTCCAGCTCTTTTCTCTTTTGTGTCTGAAAATTATTATTACAAGGGTGTCTTTCATTTTTCTTAAAACCCATAGATGAGTGAGACCATTCTGCGTTTTTCTCTCTCTCTCTGACTTATTTCACTCAGCATAATAGATTCCATGTACATCCATGTATAGGAAAATTTCATGACTTCATCTCTCCTGACAGCTGCATAATATTCCATTGTGTATATGTACCACAGTTTCTTTAGCCATTCGTCTGTTGAAGGGCATCTTGGTTGTTTCCAGAGTCTTGCTATGGTAAATAGAGCTGCAATGAATATAGGTGTAAGGAAGGGGTTTTTGTATTGTATTTTTGTGTTCCTAGGGTATATTCCTAGGAGTGGTATAGCTGGATCGTATGGGAGCTCGATTTCCAGTTTTTGGAGGAATCTCCATATCGCTTTCCATAAAGGTTGAACTAGACAGCATTCCCACCAGCAGTGGATAAGAGTTCCTTTCTCTCCACATCCCCGCCAACACTGTTTATTCTCATTCTTTGTGATGTGTGCCATTCTCTGGGGTGTGAGGTGGTATCTCATCGTTGTTTTGATTTGCATCTCCCTGATGATTAGTGATGTGGAACATTTTTTCATGTGTCTTTTGGCCATGCGTATTTCTTCTTTGTCAAAGTGTCTGTTCATTTCTTCTCCCCATTTTTTGATGGGGTTAGATGTTTTTTTCTTGTAAAGTTCTGTCAGTGCCTTGTATATTTTGGAGATTAGCCCCTTATCTGATGGGTATTGGGTGAATAGTTTCTCCCACTCAGTGGGTGGCTCTTGTATCCTGGGCACTATTTCCTTTGAGGTGCAGAAGCTTCTCAGCTTAATATATACCCATCTGTTAATCTCTGCTTTCACTTACTTGGAGAGTGCAGTTTCCTCCTTGAAGATGCCTGTAATGTCCTGGAGTGTTTTGCCTATGTGCTGTTCTATATATCTTATGGTTTTGGGGCTGATATCGAGGTCTTTAATCCATTTGGATTTTACCTTTGTACATGATGTTAGCTGGGGGTCTAAGTTTAATTTTTTGCAAGTGGCTATCCAATTGTGCCAACACCACTTGTTGAAGAGGCTTTCCCTGCTCCATTTAGGATTTCCTGCTCCTTTATCAAAAATTAGATGGTTGTATCTCTGGGGAACATTTTCTGAGTATTCAAGCCTATTCCACTGATCTGAGGACCTATCCCTATTCCAATACCATGCTGTTTTGATAACTGTTGCTTTGTAGTACAGTTTAAAGTTGGGAAAAGTAATTCCTCCCATATTCTTTTTCCCAATGATTGCTTTAGCTATTCGAGGGTGTTTATTGTTCCAAATGAATTTCAAAAGTGCCTGATCCACTTCTTTGAAGAATGTCATGGGTATCTTTAGAGGGATGGCATTAAATCTGTATAATGCCTTGGGGAGTATTGACATTTTGATGATGTTAATCCTGCGAATCCATGAGCAGGGTATGTGTTTCCATTTCCGTGTGTCCTCTCTTATTTCTTGGAGCAGAGTTTTATAGTTTTCTTTGTATAGGTCCTTCACATATTTAGTCAAGTTGATTCCAAGATATTTGAGTTTGTGTGGTACTATTGTGAATGGGGTTGTTTTCTTAATGTCCATTTCATCCTTATTACTATTGGTATATAGAAAGGCCATTGATTTTTGTGTGTTAATTTTGTAGCCTGCCACCTTGCTATATGAGTCTATTGTTTCTAGAAGCTTTTTGATAGAGTCTTTAGGGTTTTCTAAATAGAGTATCATGTCATCTGCAAACAGTGAGAGCTTGACTTCTTCCTTTCCTATCTGGATTCCCTTGATATCCTTTTCTTGCCTAATCGCTATAGCAAGTACTTCCAGTGCTATGTTGAATAGGAGTGGTGAGAGAGGACAGCCTTGTCTTGTGCCAGAATTTAGAGGGAAGGCTTTCAGTTTTTCTCCATTGAGGATAATATTTGCCACTGGCTTGTGGTAGATGGCCTTCACTATATTGAGAAAGGTTCCCTCCATTCCCATCTTGCTGAGAGTTTTGATCAAGAATGGGTGTTGGACCTTATCAAATGCTTTCTCTGCATCTATTGATATGATCATGTGGTTTTTATTTTTCTTGTTATTGATGTTGTGTATTATGTTGATAGATTTATGGATGTTAAACCAGCCTTGCATTCCTGGGATGAAACCTACTTGATCATAGTGGATGATCTTCTTAACGAGGCATTGAATCCTATTTGCCAGGATTTTGTTGAGGATCTTTGCATCTGCATTCATCAGTGATATTGGTCTGTAATTTTCTTTTTTGGTAGCGTCTCTGTCTGGTTTAGGTATCAAGGTGATGTTGGCTTCATAAAAGCTATTTGGAAGTGTTTCTGTTTGTTCAATTTCATGAAAGAGTCTTGCCAAGATTGGCAGTAGTTCCTCTTGGAAAGTTTGATAGAATTCATTAGTGAATCCATCTGGACCTGGGCTTTTGTTTTTCGGCAGACATTTGATTACTGTTTTAATTTCATCAATGGTGATGGGGGTGTTTAGATATGCTACATCCTCTTCCTTCAACCGTGGAAGATTATAAGAGTCCAAGAATTTATCCATTTCTTCCAGGTTCTCATTTTTAGTGGCGTAGAGTTTTTCAAAGTAGTTTCTGATTACCCTTTGAATCTCTGTCATATCAGTAGTGATCTCTCCTTTTTCATTCCTGATACGAGTTATCAAGTTTCTCTCTCTCTCTTTCTTTGTTAGGTTTGCCAGTGGTCTATCAATCTTGTTTATTTTTTCAAAGAACCAACTTCTGCTTTCGTTGATCTTTCGGATTGTTTTTTGAGTTTCCACTTCGTTGATTTCTGCTCTCAGCTTTGTTATTTCCTTCTGTCTTCCTATTCTTGGGTCCTTTTGTTGAGCATTTTCTAGTTCTATTAGCTGTGTCATTAAGCTACTCAGGTAAGCTCCTTCTTCCTTCCTGATGTGTGCTTGCAAAGCTATAAATTTTCCTCTCAGTACTGCTTTTGCTGTGTCCCATAAGTTCTGAGAGTTTGTGTCTTTATTGTCATTTGTTTCCAGGAACCTTTTTATTTCCTCCTTGATTTCATCTCGGACCCACTGGTTATTGAGCATGAGGCTGTTTAACTTCCAGGTGTTAAAGTGTTTCTTCTGAGTCCCTTTGGAGTTCACAAATAATTTCAGAGCCTTGTGGTCAGCGAAGGTAGTCTGCAAAATTTCTATCCTCTTGATCTTATGGAGGTATGTTTTATGTGCCAGCATGTAGTCTATCCTGGAGAATGTCCCATGTACATTGGAGAAGAATGTGTATCCAGGTTTCTGGGGATGGAGTGTCCTATATATATCCACTAGGCCTCTTTCTTCCATTTCTCTCCTCAGGTCTAGTATATTCTTCTTGGGTTTCAGTCTGGTTGACCTGTCCAGTGTTGACAAAGCCGTGTTAAGGTCCCCCACAATTATTGTGTTGTTGTTGATATTATTTTTCAGATTTGTCAACAGTTGTATTAAATATTTTGCTGGCCCCTCATTCGGTGCATATATATTTAGGAGAGTGAATTCTTCCTGCTCTACGTACCCCTTGATTAATATAAAATGTCCGTCTTTGTCCCTTACAACCTTCCTGAGTATAAAGTTTGCATTGTCTGATATTAGTATGGCCACTCCAGCTTTTTTATGGGTGTTGTTTGCTTGGATAACTTTTCTCCAGCCTTTTATTTTGAGTCTATGTTTGTTCTGACTATTCAGGTGCGTTTCTTGTAGGCAGCAGAAGGTTGGATTGAGTTTTTTGATCCATTTAGCCACTCTGTGTCTCTTAACTGGTGCATTTAGTCCATTGACGTTGAGAGAAAGAATTGTCCTGGGATTTAACGCCATCTTTATTTCAAAATTTGGTGTGTCTTTTGGGTAGTCTTGTCTTAGATTAGGTCTTTCAGTTTTTCTCTTAAGACTGGTTTTGTGTCTGTGAAGTTTCTGAGCTGTTTTTTGTCTGTGAAACCATGTATTCTTCCATCAAACCGGAAAGTGAGTTTTGCTGGGTATAGTATTCTGGGTGAAGCATTCATTTCATTCAGTCTTGTCACAATATCCCACCACTGCTTTCTGGCATTGAGCGTTTCTGGTGACAGGTCTGCTGTAAATCTCAGGGAAGCTTGCTTGAACATGATTTCCCCTTTTGATCTTGCTGTTTTCAGAATTCTGTCTCTATCTGTGGGATTTGTCATTGTGACTAGGATGTGTCTTGGGGTGGTTTTTCTGGGGTCTCTTTTGGTTGGTACTCTTCGGGCATGCAGGATTTGATCACATATATTCTTTAGCTCTGGAAGTTTCTCTTTAATGATGTTCTTGACCATTGATTCTTCCTGGAAATTTTCTTCCTGGGTCTCTGGGACTCCAATGATTCTTAAGTTGTTTCTGTTGATCTTATCATAGACTTCTATTTTCGTCTGTTCCCATTCTTTGACTAATTTTTCCATTGTCTGCTCATTTGCTTTAAGTTTTTTGTCCAATCTCTCCTGCTGTATGGAATTGTTATGTATCTCATCTTCCACAGCACCAAGTCTATTCTCAGCTTCTGATACCCTGTCCCAGAGCTTATCCATTTTGTCATTCACTTCGTTTACTGACTTTTTCAGTCCTGTTAGTTGACATGTTATTTCAGTTTGGAGTTTTGTCATTTCTGCCTTCATATTTTCTTGGTTCTTATTAGTGTTCTGTTCAACTCGATCCATGGTTTCTTGGAGTCTGTTGAGCACCTTCCATATTGCTAGTCTAAAGTCCTTATCTGAGAGGTTGATTAGTTGTTCAGTCATTATCTGGTCCTCAGAATTGTCATCTTCATTCTCTATGTCTGATGCTGGCCTGCGTTGTTTCCCCATTGTCACACTTGTATTGTGGGTTTTTCTACGTGTTGTGGTGGTATTCATTGTCTATATGATGTAGGCAGCACACTCCTCTGGCTCCTCCCTTTCTGGATGGGCTGACTTGCCTCTAAGGGAGGGGAGTCCTCCGTGGATGAAGCCTCACACTGGGTCAAATCTTAGGCCCGAGCATGCAACAGAGAAGACAGTCCAGAGAGAAATGTTTGCTTCTGTGATATAGCGCCGTTCTTAGTGTGATTTTTCCTTCTTGTTGCAATGGAGTTCTTTCCTTAGAAAGAAGCTCCGCTTCGCTACGCGGCCGTGCTCCTCTGAGCCTCTTTTTGCCCCACTCGCAAGAGTTTCACGCAAGAGGACAGTAGACAGACATAGACAGGTCACACTCACAGTCTTTCACAGCTGAGCCCCACTGGGCCGGTGTACTTTCGCGGATTTTCCCCGCCTGGTGTCACACACAGGGAGCCAGCTTTTGCAAAGGTTAGCCGGTTTTTATGCTCTGAAGTCCCTCCCTCAGGCAATAGTTTCTTAAATTTCAGAACTCTGTCTATTGGCTATGGTGCTCATTGCAGAGGTGAGTAGTTGCAACAGAGCTTGATTGCATAGTCGTCACACCCAAAAATACTTTCAGTCTGGCCCTTTACAGAAAAGGTTTGCCATTTCCTGCCTGGGAGAAGAGTGGAGGAGGTTCTGGTTTCTAAGCCTTGTTCGGCTTTCAGATCTGAACATTTTCAAGCTTTCCTTCCCTTACGATTCTCTAATTCCGTATTTTCTGGCATATAAGTCAACTTTTGAAACAAAAAAAAAGCCAACCGAAAATCAAGGGTCTCTTACATGCTGAGTATATCCCGAAAAATGTTTCAATCAAATATTTATCCATTTCTTACAGGTTCTCATTTTTAGTGGCATAGAGTTTCTCTAAAGTAGTTTCTGATTACCCTTTGCATCTCTGCAATATCGGTTGTGATCTCCCCTTTTTAATTTCTAATATGAGTTATTAAGACCACCCACTGAGTGGGAGAAACTATTCACCCAATACTCATCAAATAAGGGGCTAATCTCCAAAATATACAAGGCATTGACAGAACTTTACAAGAAAAATAACATCTAATCCCATCAAAAAATGGGGAGAAGAAATGGACAGATACTTTGAGAAAGAAGAAATACAAATGGCCAAAAGACACATGAAAAAATGCTGCACATCACTAATCATCAGGGAGATGCAAATCAAAACAACTATGAGGTACCATTTCACACCACAGAGATTGGCACACATCATAAAGAATGAGAACAAGCAGTGTTGGTGGGATGTGGAGAGAAAGAAACTCTTATTCACTGCTGGTGGGAATGCCATCTAGTCCAGCCTTTACAAAAAGCGATATGGAGATTCCTCCAAAAACTGGAAATTGAACTCCCATATGATCCAGCTATACCACTCCTAGGAATATAATAAAGAAACACAAAATACAGTACAAAAATCCCTACCTTACACCTATATTCATTGCAGCACTATTTACTGTCAGGAGAGATGAAGTCATGAAATTTTCTTATACATGGATGTACATGGAATCTATTATACTGAGTGAAATAAGTCAGGGAGAGAGATAGAAAGATGCAGAATGGTCTCACTGATCTATGGGTTTTAAGAAAAATGAAAGACTTTCTTGCAATAATTTTCAAAGACAAAAGAGAGGAGTGCTGGAAGTTACAGCCCACTTCATGAACTTCACCACAAAGAGTGATGAGTTCAGTTAGAGAAATAACTGCATTGCGAACTATCCTGACAATGAGAATGTATGAGTGAAGTAGAAAGCCTTAGAGTAAGGTGGGGGCAGGGTGGGGAGGAGGGATATTTGGGACATTGGTGGTGGAAATGGTGCACTGGTGATGGGAGATGTCCCCTTTTATGACTGAAACCCAACCACAATCATGTTTGTAACCAAGATGTTTAAAAAAAAAACACTTAGTGTGCTAGCTCAAAGTAGATGTCAGGAATGCTGAGCTATAGAACTGACTATGAAATCAGCTTGAAGCCTCCTAATTATAGCTTAAGTGCAAATCTCATATCTACTACCCTACTTAGAAAATATGATAATGAAAGATCTGGGTTTAGTTGAAGAGTTTGAAGCAGCCACCATAGTGATTTGTGTGATTTCCAGTAATAAAATATACCAGATGATGACATTACTTATTAAACTTTCAAAAATTAAGAATAGACTCCGATATAGGTATATAAAAAGAATACAGAGAGATTATAAAAAAATACAGAGAGATTCTATGTACTCTTTGTTAAACTAGCCTACATTTAAGAATTTACAAAGCTTTCTCATAACCAGGAAATGCTACTGTCATAGTCATAATTTTTAAATTTCAGAAGGGCTCAGTACTATGACTCTTCTTTTTTCCTGGCTCTAGTCTAGGATGTGTCAAGAGATCTTTTTAATGTTTTAATTTTTGTATGTGAGGGTCTATCTAAAGTAGATGGAAGGGTTAAGCATTATTGGTACTTTCTCTCTTCCTGCCTTAAGACAGACTCTTAACCACTAAAGAGCCTCCTGTTAATCTATCTGTCCACTGGTCCTTTCTCTGCAGTACGATAGTTGGACTTCGTTGGTAGCTGACTTTATATGATAACGTTTTCTAAAACCTATACTTGTACCAACATGTGTAATTAATACTGTGATGTGAATTCAAAGGTTAGCAAAAGAGACTTACAAAAGAGGTCATTCCCATCCAAAATTAAGTATGCCCTGAAAACAAGCAATAGATTTCTCAGAGTACCTGACCTACCTTTTCTGGTTCACTTTCACTTTATAGTTAAGTTATATTCATGGGACGACTTTTAATAATTTCTGGAAAAGAACACATCTGGTTAATTTAAATGTGTTTTCTCATAATTTTAAAGGAGGTTAATTTCTATAAAATTTAGTTTACTGATATAGGAGAAGCCATTACTCTAAAGTAATCACTTGATTTTATAGTCTGAGGTTATATGAATCCCAATCTCCTAAAGAAGCTCCTATACACCTGAAGCTTCCATGAGGTTATTATCTATGCTGATGTTTTTAAAACACATCAAATATAGGTTTGTATTACTTACTCTTGGGATTTCACCTTGGCTTTATGTTTTTCAGTGGTGTTTCACAGTATTGGAGAGATATTTTCTAATAGAACCCCACACCAAAAAAAAAACCCACAAATATATAAATTTATACATTTACAAAGCTTTTAAATTCATAAAGATGTCTTCACTCTAGCACTAAGTCAACAGGCATATCAGAAATCAAAATATTAATTGTAATACAACATATATACACATGTAGAATTAGTATTCAATTCTATGCAGTTCTCTCAATTACCTTTTTCTGTAAATTCTTCTAATTTATTCATAATATATTTCTTTATTTTCAACCTGGTGTTATTTTCATTAGTCTGACATCGTACAGCAGACATTTTATTCTCTTATTTTAATCTTCTGTTATGGATATGTCAACTTGAATTGAATCGATTTTTTACTGTTATATGAATATTTATGTTTATTTGTGCTGTCTTAAACAAAACAAATACCTCAGGAAAAATTTACAGTAACACTAAAGAGACAGGGTCTCAGTAGTAGGTATGTTTTCTAAAATAAAAATTAAATGCGCCAGGCATAAGATCATTAGAAGAGTCATTAACGATAATAGAAATCATGCAATGGTCTTATTCTCTGACATTGAAAATGAAGCAAAGAAATGTGCTCTAAGAGAATGATTCGGGAATAATCTAAAAGTCAAAACTAGCTAATCAGCTATTTTTCCCTAGATAGTAGAAGTAATAATACAATTTCTTTTCTGACATAGTACCAGGAGAATAGAATAAATGTGTTTCAAGTATCACCTGAGAGAGGAAATAAGAACAATTTTAAAACATTCTCATTAAGTTTAGCATGATTTCCTTGTCCTTCAGCAAAACACATTTCCTATCAGGGAACTCTATTTCACAATTCTCTTGAAAGTGGCTTGTGGAAAGAGACATGATCAACTTGAATAATTTCCTGCCAGCTATAAACTATTTTATTGCTATTGCTTTTTTCCGGTTATTTTATGAAAGTAGACTTGGCTTTACCTAAATTTTAGAATGCAAATATTAAATATATGAATTGAATAACAGCAATGAAAATTTTTAAAGAGAACTTTATTAACCTTCCTTGTTCAAGAATGGTTGCTTTTGTAACACAAATGAGACAATTTATTTAGACTTGACTGAAGGGATAGAGAAATGTATGTCATAGGTAGAAGGGCTTGATTAAAGACTCCTATTGAGAACAAAAATAACAAAAGAAAAGGAGCTTATATAAACATTAGGTTCAAAAAGGAGTTTGTCATACATGTTCTGGACTCTTAGTAAACCCTGGAAATTTGTTTATCCCCTACAGCAGATATCAATAGATGTGTTTAGTGTATTATTCACAGGCAGCACTGCTTTAGTGCCAAGTACAAATGTTTCTGTCTTCTCCAAGAGATAAAAAGAAAGCAAAGAAGCAATAGATCCAAAATTTCAAGGGGAAGGTGCTAAAAATGCATTGGCATGTACTATTTTTGTAATCGCTGTTTAACAAAGTTTTTTATAGCAAAAAAATTCTGGCTGCTAAAAGGCTCATAACACTCCTTAGCACCAGAGGCATTGTGGGGCATGCTCATGGAGAGCCAAGATGGCATCTAATATTGGCTTCTGAGGTAATAAGAGAAATCTTCACCCAATATCTATGCAATTTCTGGGAGTAAAATATCTGTATTCTCTTATCCTATCTATCATCAGACTACTTTATGTTGAGCAGAAATAAAAATCTACTTTCAAGAGTGGCATGTTATAAGAAACAAATGTATCTATCTAATTATCTAGCATAAAAATTAAAAAGAAATTAAATTATACAGAGAACAAAATATGGATATTAGTATGTTTTCTTTAGGGGACTACATCTCATTACATCATTGCATAGATGGAATTTTGTCTATATGGTGAATGAAGGTACGGACCTACAATGAAAACCAAAGGAAAATCCAAAGACATTGGTAAACTAAATCTCTTACTGCCAACTGTAGTCAAGGACTAAGGACCCTGACCTTAGTAAAAGTATTTAGTATCTCTGGGAACCATGATTTAATCATATTTAAGAATAAAATAAATTAATGAAGTTGGTTACTCCAGTAAAATCATTAGAGCTATAACAACAAGATGATTTCTATATTGAGAATTACTTATTATAGGTCATTTTTTAATTTTTATTTAAACACTGTGATTATAAGCATGACTGTAGTTGGATTTTAGTCACAAAGAGAACGCATTCCCACTAGCAATGCTCCCCATTCATTCCACCTGCTTGTATTCAAGAAAGACATTCTACTTCTCTCACTCATTAACATTGTCATGGTAGTTGTTAGTATTCTAATCCCTATTTGAGGTGAGCTTCATATCATGAGCCAATTCTTCCAGCCCTCATCTCTAGACATTATTACAATAATGTCTTTTATTTTTCTTAAAACCCATAGGTAAGTGAGACTAATTTGTGTGTCTCTCTCTCCCTCTGACTTATTTCACTCAGCATAATAGTTTCCATGTCCATCCATGTATAGGAAAATTTCATGACTTCATCTCTCCTGATGGCTGCATAATCCATTGTGTATATGTACCACAGTTTCTTTAGCCATTCATCTGTTGAAGGGCAACTTGGTTGTTTTGAGTCTAGCTATTGTAAATAGTGCTGAGATGAATATATGTGTGAGGAAGGGATTTTTGTATTTCATTTTTGTGTTCCTAGGGTATATCCCCAGGAGTGGTATAGCTGGATCATATGGGAGCTCAATTTCCAGTTTTTTGTAGAATCTCCATAACATTTTCCATAAAGGATGGACTAGAAGGCATTCCCTCCAGCAGTGAATAAGAGTTCCTTTCCCCACCAGCACTTATTGTTCTTGATCTTTGTGATGCATGCCAGTCTTTGTGGCTTGAGATGGTACCTAATTGTTGTTTTGATTTGCATCTCCTGGATAAGTACTGATATGGAGCATTTTTTTCATGTGCTTTTTGGCCATTTGTATTTCTTCTTTTAGAAATTGTCTGTTCATTTCTTCTCCCCATTTTTATGGGCATTTTGAACAATATTCTACTTTTCATTTATTCTTGTGCGTCTCATTGATGACCCACATTTTACTTTATAATTAATAGAAATAATTTCTCCTGTTTATGATAAAAATGTAGAATAAAATATCACAATTTGGGAGTTATGGAAAGCATCTGGGCCACACCTAAAGAAGTTCTGGACTATTCCTTGTTCTGAGTACAGGAATGAATCCTGGCAATGTTTTTAATGTAATCTTAGGGATTTGAAGCACAGTTAGTGGAATACAGTGGCAATGCCTCAATTTCTTGTACTGACCTTATAATATTATAGATATTTTATTATATCTAGCATATAATGTATATTATGTTTTATGTGTAATATTATATTAAATTATATGTACATAATTTTTTCTTTTTTTTCGTTTTTTATTGTGACTGAAGTTCATTACACAGACTTATTTACAATACATAGTGACAATGAATGAAGGGCATTCTCACCACCAATGTTGTCCTCCCTCCACTCCTGTTCCCAGCTTGTCTCCCAAATATCCCTTCTTTACCCACTAGAATCCTAGTGTAACTGGTCTCCACCTTACAGCTTGTTATAGGTTGGGTATCTATTCTGTTTGGTACATAATTTATACATATTATTTATATAATATATTGTATTTATTATATATTTATATAATATATCTATTATATTTTTCAAATAAATTATTGAATTTTTCTGTATGAAGTAAACTAGAACAATATATAACATAGACATTTATAATATGTAATATTAGAAGAAGTCAGATTTGAGGAAGGAGAGATAAAATGTTTTACGTTACTAGTTTCTATTATGAATTGTTACTGGAGATGTTTCATGGATATTAGTTTCTCCAATCATTTTACAAGTGTACATAGAATTTCTTCATCATTCTCAGTTCAAAAGGATTCAGAACAAAATCATGTGAATTATACAAAGATCTAAAGACAGGACCCCTAATCTCAGGAGCTGTCCTCTAACTAAGGAATCAAAATTATCACAAAATAAAAGCAACTAGAAGTTAACAGTTATCTATAAAACTTTGTGGTTTAATTTTTGTTTATAGTAATCTTGGAGTCATTAATACAGATAAGAAATAGGTATATTATAGTTTAACATATTTTACTGAAGGGTGGTGATACTTTTGGGAAAGGGTGTTTGATGGAATTTTGTTTGGTCAAATATGGGAAAGAAAAATAAATAAAATAATGGAACTGTATTTATTTTATAAATTACTAACAGTAGTTTACCAGTCAAATTTTAGAAAGCTGATTATGCTATTGGATCCAATTTCTGGTGTTGTGCCATGAAGTAAGATCTCCCTCACAATCGTGGTATACCTTCTTTGCAATAACTGAGTTATTTGGCCTGAGATGACAATATGCAGCATTCTTTGCCAGGTATCAAACTCTATAATCCTTCAAATGATGATGATAAAGTCAGAAAAGCCATACTCATGGTGAAATACCTATCATTTTCAGTCTAGTTATTCAATCTACTCTATTGTCCATTGCAGTCCAATATGATTATGTTATCACAAAGGGGTTGACTGGTGTCTTTGAAAGATGATGGCAAAGTCCAGGAACTGTTATTAGCTGTTTCTCCTTTGTATCAACTAAAGAGGAAGGAAATCATGCCTCCCTCTTCATTACTGGGTTGTTAGACTTAGAATTACAAGTCCAAAATAGAGCAAAAGATTATAATGTGTTTGTTTGTGGATCATATCTGGTGGTGCTTAGGGCTTAGTCCTGTTTCTGCACTCAGAGATAACTCCTGGATAGACTCTGAGGACCAGGAGTTACCAAGAAGCAAACCTGGATCAGTCATTACCCACTCTACTATCTCTCCAACACTGGATTATAATTTTTGAGTCACTTTAGGTTCCTTCTTATAGATCTTTGATTACTTTCATTTTTCGGTTTTATTTTGGGCCCAAACTTAATGATGCTCAGGGGTTACTCTTGTGAACATATTCAAGGAAAGAAGTGAAAATTGGGGTAGCTGGTGTAAGACAAGCACTTTAATACTATCTTTTTCATTTGATATCTTTATTTTGAATATGTATTTATATCAATAAATTAGTGTCTTCTTTACATATATATATTCACTATGTATCCCACTGTGTTTCAATAAATTTAGAAATATAAATTTTCTTCCACTTCTGTATAGATCATTTAACTCAGTGGATAAATTATCTTGTGATAAAACCACAAGATAGACAATCTAGAATCCAGTAAGAGAGGTGGAGAGAGTTTCTTACTTTCAAGGCAGTAGCAAAAGAAGAAGAATTGGAGGAATTAGCCAATTTAACAGACCCAGATACTGTAAAGGTATTTTGGAGTTTCAATATTCTAATGTCATCATTTTAGGTGTCCCTCTTCCAATTCTCAAGTTCTAGAATCTCAAACTAGTCCCTGAGCTGGGCAATAATAGATTTTCAAGCATTAGAATCCAATCCCTTATATAATCCAAGCCATGTATAATTAAACTAATATTCTGGACAAATACTCAACATTTTCTGAACTTACTTCAGCTGAAAATCTTGACATATTTTATTTTTATTGCTAAATTGGTCTGCTGATTACCTTAAATTATTACTAACACTATCAGTATTTCATTGTTTTTGCCCAGACCATCAATAGTACTCTGATTCTATTGTCTTTATAAATATTGCTTATAAATCCTAAATCCTAAAAAATAATCCTAAGAAATTTAAAACCTAAAAAAATTACAGCAACCAATGTCTTACATTTTACTGCACCCCATTCTAATTTAAGACCAGGAACGTGTT
Source organism: Suncus etruscus (assembly GCF_024139225.1). Lineage (NCBI taxonomy): Eukaryota > Metazoa > Chordata > Mammalia > Eulipotyphla > Soricidae > Suncus > Suncus etruscus. Next base: position 25,538,703 of record NC_064849.1, read on the forward strand.
AATAATTGTTCTGTATAGCATATCTGAGACCACCTGAGGCTCATCATTTAATGAAGCACTTTTCATTGCTGGCTAACCAAAGATGATGCTATTCTATATTATTGTTTGAATCTGCTTTGTAGAACCATTTGACATTAAAATATATAGGCTGGGTTCATACAAACTCAGATTCTAAAACAAATATTTACATAGAGCAAATTTACCAGCAAAGATTTTCAGGAACAGCACCTATCAGTGACAAAGGGAAGGACTGGACATAGGAAAATTATTCAAAATGCATGTGCAAATGCTTTGGTTTACTTTTATAAAAAATTTTAAAAAATGTTTACATTAAAGATTATAAATGTTTCTATTGTAATAGAAAGCTATCAGATAGAAATTCAAGTATTATGCTATCAATATCTGCGTAATATGAGGATTTCTAAAAATGGAAGTAAAGTATTTTTATGAAAGAATATCATTTTCCCACTTATAGGAAAATAACATGAATTGTTTCTGGTTTTGTTTAATAAATTATGAGATGTTATAATTTAGCTTAATATTTTATCAATAAATTATAAAACTTCTTATTTTGTACATAATTTTAATCTTCATTTAAAATATAATAATTTTAAAATATAAATATAAATAAAATATTGAGAAAATTTAACTTCCTGAGACAATGGGACAATAATAACACTTTTTTTAATATGTCAAAAAAGTGGAAAATCAGACAAAACAGCAGTAATTTTCAGAATTACTTTAATGTTTACATTTTTGAGCAAGAGTCAATTAGTCATAGACCCTAGGACAACAGAACTAAAAGAAAGGAGGCCTTGAATTACCACCAGACTTATTGTAGTAGAAAGCTAGAAAGGGAAACCAACTACGACTAGAGTCTTTCTGATTTAAACAAACCAAGTTGACTTTGGGTAAATCAAAACAACAAAAATTTTCTGACTCTCTTAACCAGATAGAAACAGCAATTTACAGAGAAGAGAACCCCACAGAAGGAGTTCAAGAAAGGTACATAAAGACTTTCTCCAGTGTTCTGCACAATAATGATGAGGAAAATATATGGAGGAAAATGATGATGAGTCTGAGGTAAGTGGCCTTGATAGACACAAGATTATTGGATTCATTCCCAGCACACCTTCATCACAAAATAAACTGGGCAGAAGAAAAGAGATCCCACTGATCATGATTCCTAGATACTATTCACCAATAAAAGGAGATGCAATTCCTTAGAAAATCAGCTGATCCTATAATTGAGAAACTGGAAGAATGAAATGAACCTTGTAGCACCAGAAGGTTAGTAACTACTCAGAGCACAAGAGAAGTGAAACAATGGATGATACCCAGGATCCAATCTAAAAGAACTTTCAGTAGTCAAAAATGAAATAATAGATAAATTAAATAAATTGAGGGGAGTAGGAAAAGCATTCTTATAGGAGAATTAAAAATGATAGAAAATTGGATAATTTAAGGATTTCTTAAGATAGAGCCCATATATATATGGGCTAAGATTATATATATGTGTACACACACACACACACACACACACATATACACACACACACACACACACACACACACACATATATTAAATCGACTCACTCAGTACCCTATACAAGGGCATATGCCCAAGGGAGAGAAAATTATATGTGAGTTTTCCAGATTCCCTGGCTACCTAAACTTAGAAAGTCAAGAGGAAAGGGAAGATTGACATCTCAGCCCCTGGGAGAGCACTTGGGAGAATGACAGTTCAACTGAGTCAATCTGCCTGAGGGTATAAAACAGCAGAGAGAATTTAAGTGCTGTAGAGGATTCTTTTATATTATACAGGCTTGCTATTCTTAGCTAATCCTGAGTACTTTGGGGTGGTTCTTGCAGGAACAATTGTCTAGAGACAATTTAGCAAGGATTCATTGTAGATGCCACCAAGAGTGACTGAGAAAGGAATACCAAGATAACAGTTAATAATTATGCAAACTCTCTCCAGGGAAGGGGAAAATAATCAGGAATCTGTAAACTACACTCAAGAGTTTCTGGGTTTCTAAGCATCAGAATAACAGCTACTGCTCTTGCAAAGGAGAGACTGTGTCCTCAAAGGAGCCTGAGTGGAAGCAATTGTTGGACTTTACTGCCATTCCTGGAAACTGCCAACAATGGACAACTACCAAGAGACCTGGGGCACTCTTCCAAGATCACCCACTAAAAACATTGTGTCTGAGACATGTTTGAGAGTATAACTTAACTCAGCAATTTTACTTCTTTTCAAAAGGACCTCAAATTTAGCATGTGCTCCACAAATGATTAACTTATCTTCTAACCATCCATATTTCTTCAAATTAACTGTCTTTTCTTACTCAAATCTTCCAGAATGACAACCTAAGTAAATGTCTTTCATAGTTTAACCATCTATATATTCCAAAATGAGCTTATCACCAGACCCAATTACTCTCAGCCATAATTCAGTGCTGTCCCACAGACATAATTAGTCCACAAGCATAAAATTTTTGCAAATCATATATATTTTGCTATGTAACTATTACCCCAATTTTTCCTAGCTATATGTTTTTCTAATTATTTTTCTTGCAATCTCAAACTCTGCTAAGTAGTCAAAGATTAGAAAATAATGCAAAATTAATCATCTCACAACTTTAATAAAAGCTCTTAAAGCGATTTTGGAATAAAAACAAAGATTTAAAATCTCAAACGAGGCCTTTTTCTTCCAAAGCTTTGTATATCATTCTTCTTGGGTCCAATAGCATTTCAACATATCTTTCTACCCTTTCCTAAAATTTTTCTGAAATTCTGAAAATTCTGAAATCTAGAAACTGTATTTCCCAGAATCTTCTTCATATGACCAATATGTATATGACCAACATACAAGAAACTTTCTAAAGTAGAAGAGAGGAAAATTATTTGTTCTCATAAGTAGGAACAGCAAAGATGATGAGCAACTGTGAGGGTTAAGACAACTTCTAGAAAACTCTTGAAAAGTATATGCATTGCTAAAATTCTTTAAAGTAGTTCTCTAATTTCCTTTTTATTGGAGGTTCTTTTTTGACTTCTATAGTCCATTCTCTTTCATCCTCCCAATGGTTATATAGACCCCTGTTTCTCAAACTACAAAATATAGAGTTATGTCTGTTTCATTGACCAAATCCTGACAGAAACTTATTTTTACAGGAGACAAACCTTAAACATGAGACGCTGAAATTGGTTCACTGGTCTGATTAGATTTAAAACAGTAAGCACCTCATTGTCAGTCTACAGGGGTGAGTTTATTTGATTTCCTCCTTAACAGACCCTGAGATCAGATTTTCAATGCAAGTAGTTAATCTGAGTAGTCAACTCGGAGATACTGGTAGGAAATCTCAGAAATAAAGAAGCAAAGAAGAAAAGACAGATTTCAAAGTTATTTAACAACACTCTGCTGCTTGTGAACAAATGAAATTCAACTGCTAGATAACAGCAGCACCTAAAACAAAAAAGAGCATTTCAATTGACAGTGAACCCTAGATTTTTATCCACTAGTCGCCCTTTTCATTTTGACTTAAGTCTGCTTTCAGAATCTTAGAATTTTCTGTTATTTGGATTTTCCCTGAAAATAGAAATCCTCAAATAGAAAACCATACAGTTTATCACAGCAAAGAGATGCAGCAGTTAGGAGAAAATGCAGAGAATTAGGCAGAGATACAGAGTATGCTTCACAGAGATATGGGTCACTTCTTGAATTAGGTTCTGCAGCAATCTTGGCTGCATGGATTTCATTTCAATGTATCTGTTAAATGAACTTTTGAAGACAATGTATGTGCTGCAAATGTAAAATCATAGAAGTAATTGAAGAACATGGAAAAACTAATGTGCAGTGGATCTAATGAATGTGGCAAGACTCTATTTTATTTTCTCAGTCCAAATCATAGGAGATGGCACTGTAGAGTATCTTGACCTTTTTTGGTAGAAATCCTAGTACCTGGAGATTTGTGGAATTTAAAGTCTGATTCTTTCGGTCACTGAATTACAAGATAAATTAAATTGTTCTGATAGGGTTCTTCTTATGTTAAAGTTAAGACATTGATTTTAAAAAATAATTGGACATTAATCATTAAAGGAGACGTATTTCAATTAATGAAACCAGCAATTTTTCTGAGTTTTCTCTTACCAACAAAAAAACCAGAAAGCTTGTTTTCTTTTCTTTGTGTAAGATAATTGCCTCCTTTTTCTCAGGCAAGACCATAAAATTACAAGTTTGAGTAATTTGGCACAATCTTCTAGAGTTATGCTAAGTTTTAACATCTCATTGTTTCGGACTCAAAATATTTTATGTGTCATAAAATAAATACAGCAAAATACTAGTGTATTCATTTTAAATGTCTATTTTTTTATATTAAGCCCATTCACTTTGTTCTGTACCATCATTACCTTCTAGATACTAAGTTTCTTCATCTTCTCAGTTGGTTGAATGTATACAGCAGATTTCCCTGCTTCAATGTCTAGCAATCCTCATTCTACTTTGTCTAGCAATCCCCATTCTACTTTGTCTAGCAATACCCATTCTACTTTGTCTCTTTGGCTTTGACTTGTCTAAGTATTTCAGGTAAATAGAATCATTCATTTATTTTCTTGCAACTATCTTATTCTATGTCATAATATGTCTCCAAAGTTTCTCTACAATATTTAGAATTTATCAGAATCTCATATCTTTGTTTTTATTTTTTGCTTTCATGTCACAGCCATTGGTGCTCAAGAATTACCTCTAGCTCTATGCTTAGGGATGACTCCTGGCAAGAATCAGATGACCATTTGGAAGGTGCCACAAATGCAAACCTTAATGTCTGAGTGCAAGGCAAGTAGAATATCCACTGTATTATCTCAAGGCTGAAGATTATTTCACTGTGTGAATCATCCATCCATTAATGCACAATAGATGATACCCATCTTTTAACTATGTGTAGCTATCATTGCTATGCTAAGAATATTCTCTCTTTGGGAATATTCTCTTAGCATAACAAAACAATAATATAGAAAGAGACTCAAGTATATGGGTTTTTTTTGGGGGGGCAGCACAACATTAGTGGTGCTTGGGGGTTACTCATGTCTCTTTACTCCTTATGAGCTAGGAACAGTGTAAGATGCCGGGAATTCTACCCAAGTTGGCAGCTAGCAAGGCAAGTGCCCTATCACTGTACTAACTCTCTGGCTTGTACTTTTAGTTATTTTGCACACTGATATGCTTTGAACGATGCTTTGTGGTAATATTCAAGCTTTAATATTTCAAAGAAGTTTCCCTATTACATATGTATAGTATGTATTTCAAAGATATTCTTCACCTCTTATGATATATGTTCCTTCCTACAATTACAATCACTGCATTTTTATAAATGATATTTTTACCTTGCATTGTGCTTTCTAACCCTTATTATTTGTGCTACACTGTTACTGTCTTTCTTTATGTACACTTGACCAACCATGTTTCTTCTATCCCAGAGCATTACACTCTTTTCTTCTGAATTCTTGATCAACCAATTTATTTTGATCCACTTATTTATTTCTCACAATTAACACAGTATCAAATATCATTTTCATATCATTAAAAGGGAGATTATCCTCTTCTCAGATATGTTTGAGTACTTTAACTTTGTTTTTTTATAATTCTACATATAAGAGAGTCTGTCTATAATGATCATTTTTTTTTTGTTTTTGTTTTTGGGCCACACCCAGCAGTGCTCAGGGGTTACTCCTGGCTGTCTGCTCAGAAATAGCTCCTGGCAGGCACGGGGGACCATATGGGACACGGGGATTCGAAACAACCACCTTTGGTCCTGGATCAGCTGCTTGCAAAGCAAACGCCTCTGTGCTATCTCTCCGGGCCCTATAATGATCATTTTCATTCTATTCTAGAAATAGATTCTAATGACCAGAAACCTTTAATTTGTATTTAAATAAATAATATTTAATATTATTAAATACTATTTAAATAATTAATATTTCAATAATATTTCAAAAATAACATTAATAAGTAATATTTAAATAATAGTTAATGATTAGAAATTTTGAATAAATTGAATGTGTTGTATTTAAATAATATTTAAATAAATGCAAATGGAATAACTTGAATAATTTGCATTTAACTTTGTATTTTTAGGACCAAATCGCTATAATGAGTAGCAATTATTCCTATAATTCCAAGTCATCTTTATTGCCTGTTTAAGAACTATAAACTCTAGTAAATTCTAGTGCTCTCAGGAGAGGGCACTAAAGTTGAATAGAGCTAAAATCCAGTGGTGTAGGCCGAGTTAACATCTGAGAGCAGATGCCAAATCTGAGAATACTCTTATTTAAATCATCAATACGTGGGATTATTCTGGTTTAAATGTAATTGTAACTTTGTTCAGCATGATGGAAATTGGTGGGTTGCATTTTAGACATCCCCAAAGAAAACACTGGCATCATTATATAAGATTTAGGTTATTTAGAGACACATAAACTATGTAACACCCATCCACCTAGGCAATGAGGCTGCAAACTGGAATCCAACATTTGTAATAGGAAGTGCAATGGCTAATGGCTAATCACTTTACCCTTTAGGGTAAAGCGGTACTTGTTTACAGGTTTTCTGATGCTAATTTTAGTCTTCAGGATTTCAGAGGAGAATATATGCACAGAAATGGAATGAAAGAGGACAGGACGTTTATTTTAACATTTTTGAATAACTTGCAAATTTCTGTTTTCTTTTCGTAGAGTGCATATCATTTTCAGAGCTTATTTTCTAAATCTGACAAATAAATTTCCAATTTGAAAGAAATTTAAAAAAGTTAACCAGGATAAAAACATATTATATTATTCTCTACATGCATATATATAGACTGAAATTTACACTGAAAATTACTTTCTTTCCAAATAGATAACTGATTCTGCTGATTATGAATAAAATATGTGGACATTTATTGATGAAGGGTGGGGGAAGAACTATGTATTTTTTTTAACAATCTGAAAATAATTAGTACTTGGGGACTAGTAATGTTTCTCTTTTGATTTATCAAAATTTCTTAACAGATTAGTGCTTTGAGGCTAGTGATATGAACCCAAGAATAAACTGAGTCACCATTTCACTAAATTCCCATCAAAATATGTTTTTAATTTTTTTAAAAAATGTTTTTAAATTTTTTAAATTTTAAATGTTTTAAATGTGGTAGTATTGATGACTTACCTCCAAATCAAAGTAATTTTATGCTACAAGTTTGTGTTATTTATTCATTTATGTTTTGGGGGCCACATCCAATGTTTTTCAGCATTTACTGCTGACTCTGAGCTCAGGTATCACTTCTAGTAGGCTCTAAAGCCCATATGAGTTGATGATGATCAAACCCAAATCAGCTGCAAGCAAGATAAACATTTTTCACAGTGTTATCATTCTGGCCATTAAATGTTCAGTTTTAATTTTTGCTTTAGTATCTTTAAGTGTATATACTCTAGATTGTGAATTAGCAGGCTGAGAGGGAGAGAATGGAATCCTAAAAAGATAGCCTGAGGCAGGACAGGATAGATATAGATAGGAATCAGATAGCAATAGATAAAACACAGGATTAATCAGAGAAAGAAAAATGCTACAGGTAATGAGAGAGAAAGAAGGGGGGGCAGTGGTGGTGGGAATATTGCACTGGTGAAGGGGGGTGTTCCGTTTATGACTGAAACCCAACTGAAACCCATGTAATCATGGTGCTTAAGTAAAGATTTTATTATAAGAAAAAAAAAGTGGGGGAATGTGGGAAGAAAGACCAGTGGTATCCTAGTCCCCTCAGCAAGCTGGAAAGGACAGCACTGGGAGAAAAACAGAAAGACAAAAACAGGAAATTTGATGGTGAAACAATTGTAAGCAAATGGGTAGCCCAGTAGTTGTCAGTTCAGGGAAAGAGAAGCAAAAGCATCAGTTTTGTCTTTAAAGCAGCAAAAAGAAAGAGAGGAAGTTGACGGTGGCAGCTGTTTGAATATCTCTCATGCTGGAGAGGGTTGTAAAGCAGATCAGCATGCAGAATGCAAGCCATGATCACAAAGAACAGCTGGTGGCATGAAGCATGTTCATGTGGGAGCACATAGTGCTCTGGCAAGGAAGCATTTCTCTGAGAAATAGACCTTCCCTGTAATTATATCCTCAAGGTAAACATTCATGGGCTATGCCTCAAACAGAACTACCATCCAATGAGTACCTAGAGCACACTTCCTGGAACATAAAAACCACCTTGGAGAGAATTGACGACTGGGCAGTGCTTGGTTCCAGTCTCTTTGATTTTATGTTATAGGATTGTTCCAGCCTCTAAATATGCAATTCTCAATGAAACCATATGCAATCATATTACAATGTGTACATGACACAGAAACTGTAATTTTCCAATGCACACCGGATATAGAGGAAATTAAGTTCCAATCTGCTACCTGGATATGTGACTCAAGGATAGAAGTCAGTGTTCATTTGAATTTATGTGAAGAGTATCCAAATAATAAACTATTTTTCACGAGGTGGCATTATTGTGACCTTAAAATAACCTTAAATTAAGACACAGAAGTTTGGTTTTCAGTACCAAATGGAGAAATGGAGGGCTCTGCCTGACTACTTCTAAATATATAATCTACAAACAATGTGGGAAATAACATTTTCTTCCTCCTGGTCACCAGATTTCTTCCATTCATAGATTCTCCATAAAACATCAGGAAGGAGGAGAAACAAATAACAAAGAATGGGGTTCAAGGGGGCCAAATGATATCAGGTGCATTGGTGGTATTAAAAAAAGACAGCACTGAATACCAAACCAATGTCAACAGCAATGGAATCAAGAAACCCAAATTTTAACAATCTAAATTTAAAATGGGCCTGTTATACTGGCACTGGCAGGTTGGGGGACAAGGGTGGTGTTATGGGCATACTCTGGGAATATTGGTGGAGAGATCTGACACTGGTACTAGAATCGATCCTGATTCATTGTATGCCAGAAACGGAACTCTAAAGGACTTTGTAAACCATAATGACTTCAATAAAATATAAAAAAAAATCAAAAAAAATAACAGAGATCATGATCTCTAGATCACATTCCCACAGGCATATCCTGCTCTATTTTTTTTTTCTCAAAAGATTAGCTCACAGTTTCTGGAGGGAATATAGAAAAAAGATAATGAAGGCTAGACAACCATAACTCTGAACTAAAAATAGAACCATGCTTGATGTCACATTCTGATTTCATAGCTGGAAATTACAGCTCACCTCATGAAGCTCTCCACAAATAGGGATGAATTTAGTTAGAGAAATAACTACGTTTTGAACTATCCTAATAATGAGAATGTATGAGGGAAATAGAAAGCCTGTCTAGAGTACAGGCAGGGATTGGGTGTGGAGGAGGGAGATTGGGACATTGGTGATGGGAATGTTGCTCTGGTGATGGTGATGTTCTTTACATGACTGAAACCCAAACACAATCATGTATGTAATAAAGTTGTTTAAATAAAAAAATTTTAAAAATTAAATTGAGTATAATTAAAATATCAATTTTTATGGAGCATAACCATAACTACGAAATTTCCTAATTTGTTTGTAGCTATCAAAATCACCTATGAACTCTAAAATATCATTAAAAAAACACTTGGGGTCCAGAGCAATAGCACAGTGGTACGGTGCTTTCCTGGCACAAGGCTCATCCAGGGACAGACCTGGGTTCGATCCCCAGAGTTTCATATGGTTCCCCAAGCCAATAGTGAATTCTGAGTGCATAGCCAGGAGTGACCCCTGAGTATGTGGCCCAAACCCTGCGTGTGGCTCCAGAACACACATACACACGCACGCGCACACACACACACACACACACACACACACACACACACACACACACACACACGAAAGAAAACAAGAGGGCTGGAGGAGTGGTACAAGTGGTAGTGTGTTTGCCTTGAATGCGCTAACCTATGACAGACCATGGTTTGATCCCCTGGCGCCCCCTATTGTCCCCCAAGACAGGAACAATTTCTTTTTCTTGTTGTTTTATTATATAATATTTAATATGTAATATTTACTTTAAATAATAAGCTTTTTTAAATGATGTATTTTCAGAGAGGACAAGTTGTAACACTTTTATTTATTTATTTTATTTTCAATCAGTCACAAACTTCTCAGAGGGAAGTCCAAGTGATCAGGCACTTTTTTTTAATTTTTTATATTAATATCTTTATTTAAACACCTTGGTTACAAATATGATTGTAGTTGGGTTTCATTCATGTAAAGGACACCCTCTTTTCACTGGAACAACTTTTCCACCAGACATACATTCACCTAATTTTTGATAAAGGAACAAGAAATCCTAAATAGAGCAAGGTGGTGTTGGAACAACTGGTTAGCCACTTGCAAAAAAGCAAACTCAGACACCCAGATAACACCATGTATGAAGGTAAAATTCAAATGGATTAGAGACCTTGATACCAGACCTAAAACCATAAGGTATATAGAACAACATGTAGGAAAAACACTCCAAGCGATTGAGACTAAAGGCATCTTTAAGGAGGAAACAGCACTCTCCAAACAAGTAGAAACAGAGATTAACAGATGGGAATATATTAAGTTGAGAAACTTCTGCACCTCAAAGGAAATAGTGCCCAGAACACAAGAGACACCCACTGAGTGGGAGAAACTATCCACCCAATACCCATCAGCTAAGGGGCGAATATCCAAAATATACAAAGCACTGACAGAACTTTACAAGAAAAAAAATCTAATCCCATCAAAAAATGGGGAGAAGAAATGAACAGACACTTTGATAAAGAAGAAATACAAATGGCCAAAAGGCACATGAAAAAATGCTCCACATCACTAATCATCAGGGAGATGCAAATCAAAACAACTATGAGGTACCATCTCATGCCACAAAGATTGGCGCAGATAACAAAGAATGAGAACAGCACTGCTGGTGGCAGGAATGGGGAGAGAAAGGAACTCTTATTCACTGTTGGTGGGAATGACATCTAGTCCAACCTTTATGGAAAGTGATATGGAGATTCCTCCAAAACCTGGAAATTAAGCTCCCATACAATCCAGCTATACCACTCCTAGAGAATATACCCTAGGAACACAAAAATACAATACAAAAATCCCTTCCTCGCACTTATATTCATTGCTGCCTATTTAAAATAGCCAGACTCTGAAAACAACCAAGATGTTCTTCAACGAAAGAATGGCTAAGGAGCAATTTCTAACTGCATAGCCAGGAATAACCCCTGAGAGTCACCAGGTGTGGCCCTAAAAGAATAAAAAAGAAAACACTGGGTTTTAAAAAAGAAAACATTGTAAAATTTCTGAACAGAGGCATGGTAACTCAAAAATATTTTTTCTAATTGTATCAGTATTTCTCCTAAGAACCCAACATATGTTCAATCAATATTGAACTTAATTCACTCAGAATTCCATATGATGGATGCTAAATCTTCATGAATATGCAATTGTAGATCATAGGTTTATTAAAGTTTACTCAAATAAGTAACATAACCATGCTAAACACTTATCTGTGACAGATAATCTTATATGGATTAAATTTAGTCATTAAGATCTGATTTAAAAGAGAAATGTCCAGAAAATTTTTCCTATGAAATTATATTTTAGGTTGAATATTTCCACAAGTTATAGAGGCTAGTCATCTTCTACAATACACTACACAGTATTCAAATAGCATAATCAAAAATCTAATCAGTAAAAGAAAGGATTTTGCTATTCCAGGGGCCTCTGATGCTTTTGGAAAATTGGTGACACTAGTTGCCTAGTATAGCTGTAGTCACGATAGAAATGTATGCTTATGCCTGTTCCATCTGCTACAGGAGGGACAGCTTCTAAAACTTAAGAAATAAAGAAAATTCAGAATAAAGAAGAAATTCAGAAAATTATTCTATTAAATAGCTATTTTAGTAAATTTTTAAATTAGTTGCAAAAGTTATCTAAATTTCATTCTTTGAAATGTGTGCATTTTCACAAGCAAGTTGTGTTTCAACTTTCGTGTGTAAAATTTAACAAATGTATTTTGTTTTCATTTTGTTTTTGGGTCACACCTGGCAGCACTCAGGGGTTACTCCTGGCTCTATGCTCAGAAATCGCTCCTGGCAGGCTCGGGGGACCATATGGGATGTCGGGATTTAAAACCGCCATCCTTCTTCATGCAAGGCAAATACCTTACCTCCATGCTATCTCTCCGGCCCCAACAAATGTATTTTTTAAATGTGATTAACTGACATTTGCCTAAAAATGAATACCTTTTTAAGGGCTCATTTAACTGGTTAACTCTGAAGGATACAGGAAAATTAGACTTGTGTGTTGAGTCCATATGGAATATTAGGATCTCAACCATGCTGAAATGAACTAATTCAAAACTTGCCTGAAAATATATTTTTAGTATTCTTTCATTAGTAAACAGAAAGATGGGCCAAAAACCTGTACATGTGCTAATAGTACTTGTAAACTCCTACATCTTGCCAAATTTATAAAACTAAATAACATCCAACATTTAAAAAATTACAAAGTCCTATAATTCTTATTCTATAAAAGAAGCCATGTGCCTTAATAAGAAATTGGAGGGGGGTAAAAAAATTGGATTGGTGAACAATAATTTTGTAATATATATAAAATATTTAAAGATATTAATGATCATGATCAAACACATTACTAGGTGTTTCTATGACCTTTTAGTATTAGGTCATATCATTGAGTGATAAGCCTAACAGCTGATAACTAATATCATTCTGATCTCACTTACATACAAATTACATACTATAACTAATGCATCAGGTTTATATTAAGGTAAGCTGGATCCTCAAAATGGCTGCCTATAGAAAAAGCAATTGAATGAAATGTCATCTTTCAAAATTTGTTCCCTAAATTGCTTTACCTAGATCTCTACCGAAATTAATACCAATCTATTATCCAATAAATATAATATTCTAACAACTTCCCCTAAACTAGTGATCATATGGTTGCCTTACTTATCAAAGACCCACAGAAGAGATAGAAGGGATAGACCAATGGTACTATGGTTTTGTTGAATCGAAAAATAAGAATAGAGGAGCCGGCGTGGTGGCGCTAGAGGTAAGGTGTCTGCCTTGCCAGTGCTAGCCTAGGACTGATTACAGTTCGATCCCACGGTGTCCCATATGGTCCCCCAAGCCAGAAGTGACTTCTGAGGGCATAGCCAGGAGTAACCCCTGAGCGTCACTGGGTGTGGCCCATAAAGCAAAATAAATAAATAAATAAATAAATAAATAAATAAATAAATAAATAAGACTAGAAAGCAGTTGAGATATCAAATAAAATTAATTATCACAGATGAAATCAAATAAATGCCATGACCATGACATAGATTTAACATTGTCTATTAGACATTCCAGTGATGAACCTAAATATATATTCCTAGGGAACCATAATTCTACTGAAATTATTTGGAATTATTATGCCTGACTCTTACACAGCTCTTCACCACCCTCACATTTAGCCATCTATCTCACTTTCTCTGGGTTTTACCATCTTTTCTAATTTCTGCTTAGTTGTTAACAACTGATAATAAATTCCTACAGCATCTCTCTCACTTGAGGTATTTGAAGTTTAAGAAGAAGCTGTGCTTTTTCATGTTAATGAGGGACAAATGTTCCATTCATCCTGTGGAAGAGATTGAGATACTTTGGAGGAGGGCAAAGGAGCAAAGATGGTTTTCATTTCCTTTGATTTTGTCTTACACCAAAATCCTCTATTCAATTTAAATGCCAGATAACCTCTGCTCACTCTATTTGATCTTATGTATGATTAAAAGATCAAGTACAGTAATATATATACAGAGGTAATTTCAAATTATTTAAAAATATTCTCTAGGCCTTAGAGATAGCAAAACAAGTTGAACACATGCTTTGTAGGCCAGAAGCCCATCAACACTACATGTTTCCTTAAGTAACACTGGGAGCAACACGGTAGCACAGAGCTGGGAGTAGTTCCATTTTTATATTTATTGCAATTATTGTTTTCTGTGAATGAAAGGTCATAAGAAGAGGTCATAGAGAATAAAAGCATAAACTAATATTTCCAAATGAACTAAAAATTTAGCCAACTGCATTTAATTTGTAAATATATATTATCTCATAGAACAATATCAAGCAAAACAATTGCTGAAATATAGTTGAAATAAAAAAAACTACAAAATTTATATAACTGGAAATCTCTGAAAAAGAATAATTTCTATGTTATTTCCCCCCACTTTGATTCTCTTTAAAAATCATTCTCTATACTTTAAATGTCATGCATGTCTAAGTAGAAGTCATAAGGTAGATATACATTAACTTCAAACTAAAATTAAATAACTTTTGGAAGGGCATTTATCAAGTTGAGAGTTCTCTAAGAGACTGGGAGTCCTCCCAACAGGATGCTCAGCTAGTTTTAAAACATTCCCAGATATATTATAGAGTTCCTTCGTGGTTTTGCTGGTCTTCAATATGGAAAACTATCAGAGTAAAAGAATCACAGAACTGAAAAAGTAAAGGTTCAACTGCATATATTGTATTTGGGATGATTTCAGGCACTTATGTATAAAAAACATGATAGTGTTCTAAAAAGGACTAAGTGTGTGTTTCATATATACATAACACACAAATATGTACATATTTAATATTATGCCAGAGAGACAATACAGGAGGTAAAGTTGCATTGCTAGTGACTGTGGCAACCAAACTCCTGGTTTGAATTCCCTGTACTATATATTATCTCCAAGCATGACCTGGCATCATTTCTGAGCACAGAGTGAGGAATAGTTCCTAAATACATTTCAGTGTAGCCTAGAAACAAACAAACAAAAAAAAAATCACTATCATATATACAGAAGAACAAAAGTGAAACAATACTACTTTCCAGGGAAAAAAAGTACTTTAAAGGAAGAAAAGAACCAAAAAGAATCACGATTCAGCAATAAGTCACAAGAAGAAGATCTCAAAGAGAAGAACAAAAGGTCAGAATGTTGGGGTTAGGAAAGGAATACAAAATGAAAGAAATTCTTTCATAGAGAAGAAACATAGAAAATATAATTTTAATAGATAAAGCTAAGAGAATACCTTGAAATCTTGAAAACATAAATATTTAGATTGTAGAAGAGAAAGAGAATTGGGTAGGACGTTTGCCATGCATAAGGCAGACATGAGTTTGATCCTCAGCATCCCACCCATATGGTCCTCCACATATTGCCAGAAATGATCTGTGAGTGCAGTCAGAAGTTACTCCTGAGTATTGTCATGTGTGGCCCAAAACAGAGATGGAGAAAAAGAGAGAGAGTGAGTGAGAGAGAGAGAAAACCTGATGTCTAGCTACACCTTGCTTGTACAAGTAGGGATTTATTGACTCCAGAGCTATGGATCATAGTTCATATCTAAGTAAAGGTTGAAAGGAGTAGATATGTTTTCAAAATGCGTAGAAAGATAACAAAGCAAGTGAAAGAGCAGAGCCTACTAAAGAGGACAAGATCTTGAACTTGCACTGGAGATATCTGAAGTAATTAGGATTATGAACAGAATCAGAAGGAATGGGGAGGGACGAGGCCAAAATTATGAGGAGAAACACTTTTTTGAGCAGCCATTATAAACTCAAAGCCAATGTTTCTGAAAGTGAATTACTATAGTTGGATTTTGTGAAGGATCATTAATAGGATGGCTCTTTTATTTAAAAAATAATATATAATTACTTTATGTAAGCACCATGATTACAAAATTGTTTATGATTGAGTTTGAGTAATACATTGTATACCACCCTTCATGTGTTACACATTTCCCACCACCTATGTCTCCAGTTAGCTTCCCAGACTCTCCCACCTATATCCTGCCTGTCACTGAGGCAGACATTTTCTCTCTCCTCTGTCTCTCCTATATTTCTCTCTCTCTCTGTCTCTCTCTCTCTCTTTCTCGCTCTCGCTCTCGCTCTCGCTCTCTCTCGCTCTCTGACTCTCTTAATCCCTCCCTCCTGTTCTTTCCCTCCCTCTCTCTCCCCCCCTGTGGTTTGTGTTACCTCTACCCCAACTTCCTACCTATCTCACCTAGATGGTGAGACCCTCCAACAGCTGGGAGGGCTCCTGGTAGGTAATTAAGCAGAGAGTAAAAAAGATGCAGGAGAGAGAGAGAGATCTGAGACAGGATGGATGCAGAGCAGAAGGAAGAAGGCTGCTTAGCTTAGAGGCCAAGTGAAAATAGCACATGGCAATTAAGGCCTTGTAATAAAGCAGGATGTTTCCTGAATCTTCAACTGACTGCCTGTGGATCTTTTCTTCACCGCTGTCACCTTGCTCCTACAGAACCGTGGGCAGAAGGGACTACAGGGGCTTGGCTGAGCTGAGGAAGGCCTCACCACACTAGGACTCATTGATTTATAATTAATACAACTAATATTAATGAGGGGGTATCATGCATATCACTTTATCCCCATTCATTACCCAGTACTTGTTCAGCATGGTCAATTCCAGCTGTCATTTCAAGAACAAATAAATAGTTCACTACCCTAACTGCATTCACCACTCTTTGAGACAGACTTTCTACCATGATCCTTATCTCTATTGACTCTGGGTATTATTACCATACTGCATATAACAGGAAGGTATTGAAGCCTCACTAATATTGTGTTGCTATTGATGTATTTTGTTAAATCTATTAGCAGTTGTTTTATGTATTTTGCTCTCCCCTTATTGGATGCATATATTTTAGGAGTGTTTTTATCTTTCTGATGTACATATACCTTGATTAAAAAATTAACCTCTCTATCTCCTATAGCCATTTTAAGCCTGAAGTCTCTGTCATATAATATTAGTATGACCACCTCAGCCTTTTTAAGGATATTTTTTGCTTGAAGGGTTATTTTCTAACCTTTGACTTTGAGTCTACGTTTTCTCTGACTATTCAGATATGTTTCTTGCAGGCAGAAAAATGTCAGATGCAATTTTCAGGTCCATTTTGCCATTCTCTGTATATTAACTGGTGAATTTTGTCTATTGACATTAAGAGAGGTAATTGTCACTGGATTTTGTCCATTAAATTGTAGAAGTTTTGTGTGATTGTGAGGTTTTCCTTGAGTTAGCTAGACTCTTCAGTTCTTGTTTTTTGAGTCTATAAAGTTCCTGAGCTCTTGTTTAGCCATACAAGAATGTATCCTTCATTCAAACCTGAATGAGTCTGGTTGGGTGAAGTATTTGTGGCAAGGCATTTGTTTTGTTAAGGTGGATTTTTGTTTGTTGGTTTGTTTGTTTGTTTTGGTTGGGTTGGGTTTTTTTGGTACTAAACAGCATCACTGCCTATGGCCCTGGACAATAGCTTGTGATAAATCTGCTATGAATCTTAAGGATGCTTCTTTGTATGTAATTTCCTTTTGTGATCTTGCTAGTTCCAGTATCCTATCTCTTTGTGGTTCTTATCATTGCAACAACAATGTGCCTTGGTGTGCACCTATTTCTGTCTCCTTTAGCTGGTACTCTTTAGGATGTGGGTGCATGTTATTCTTATGTTGTTCCTATTGAATTTATCCTAAAGATCTATTGTCATCTGTTTGCTTATTTTGAGGATTATTTCTATATTCTGTTCATTTATTTTAAGAATCTTTTCCAGCTTCTTTGGTTTATGGAGTTATTATGCTGCTCATCTTCCATCTCACTGATTCTATCCTCAGTAGCTGTGACTCTGCTGGTGAGGCCTTACAGTGAGCTTTTCATTTTGCCTACCAAGTTTTTCATTTCTGTCATATCTTTTTGAACTTTTCTTATTTCTACTTTCATTTCCTCTTAATTTTTATTGGCTGTCTGCCATGATTTCTTTGAGTTCTTCCAGAATCCTCCACATTTCCTCTCTAGAGTCCTTATCAGAGAGGTTATATGGGTAGCTATTGTTTGTTGAGTCATTCACTAGGTGTGGTGGTGTTCTGCTTTCCTATTGTGATCTTTGTTGTGTGGTGGTGTTTTATGTGTGTGTGTGTGTGTGTGTGTAAGTTTTGTGTTTGTTTTTATGTGTTGTGTGGGCCTCCATGGCTAGAAGAAATGTGAGGCCTCAGATTGAAGTGGTGGCCTCCTTGCTTCTAGGTGACTAGGTTGAATGCTAATAACCCTTTTGAGTCCAAAAGCTGCTCACAGCCCCAGCAGCTGATGGTCTTTGCTCTTGCCTTTCTAGGTGTAGAAAACTTTGTTGAAAACACAGTTTGCACCCCGAGGCCCTACCTGAGTTGTTACAGAAGGTGGACTGGGCTGGTCAAAGGTACAGCTGCTCCCAGGTCTCAATGATGAGACTGGTAGGCTAGATGACTTTAGCTGTGTCAAAGCTGTGATGCTCCCCTTTGTCACAATGCCCTGCTTCGCTTAGCTGCATTTCTTCAATGGCTCAGCTGTGATCTAATGTCCATATACTGTAAGCTTGAACATGGGTCTGGGCCTGTACTGCTCTCCAAAGCTCCAGCTGCACTCTTTTCATGCCCAGCTGTACTTTCTAAAGTCTGGTGCCTGTGAGACCTCCAAGCTTGGCCTGGCAATGGACCTGATGGACTCTCGTGGTTCAGAGCTCCAATCTGCCAAGACAAAGTTAGAAAAATGTTAGAGTGCCACTTGTCACTGCAATCACCACTGCTTTCCCCAGTAATCTCCCTAGGATCTTGACTTTTAGATTCTATGGTATCCAGTGTTTCTTCTCCAGTAGTCAGATACATTACCAGACTGGGGGTTTCTTGGATTTCACTATTGGGGGCTGGAAGAGATGAGCTGCTCTCCTTATCTCTGGGCCCCCCTCTGCTGCTACCATATTTCCACCATTTTTGTTCTCCTGGTAACTTTTGGCTGAGACTTAGCAATAAAGCAGGCACTGGAGGCCTGTGAAGGGAAAATTTCTGCAGGAATCCCAGGAGCAGCAGGGCCGGAAGGAGTGGGGGACTCAGGTGTATAAGGCAGCAGTGTTCGGCCACAGCTACTGGCAATAACCCGGACAGAAGGTCAGAAGCCATGATGTGACGTGAGCAGGAACCTTTAAAAGGAGGACCCTTTTTAAAGAAATGATCTTGAAAAGGATAGTTTCTGGGGGCCAGAGTGATAGCACAATGTGTAGGGCATTTGCTTTGCACTCATCAAACTCAAGTTAGATCCCTAGTATCCTATATAGTCTGCATAGCCTGCAGGAAGTGATTTCTAAGAACAAAGCCAGGAGTAATCCCTAAACACCGCAGGGTGTGCCCCCCAAATAAATTAATGAAAAATAATAAAAAAATTAAAACTTCTTGTGTTTGGGAGGAAGAACCTGAAAAATGGGCATAGATCAGTGGAGGCTTTTTTTATTCTAGATACCAAGAATAGTGTGTAACTTGTTTTTCCTTTTCCTCCTATATACTGCTTACCCCAATTTGGGCTGAAAATTAAATCTCATGGTAAGTTTCTCCGTCTTTCCTGAATCTGGACTAATAAATACATACGCCCTAACCCCATTTAGGTTGAAAAATAAATCTAACTGTGAGTCTCTCTGTCTCTCCTGAGTCCAGACTAATAAACACACAAAAACAAAGGGAAAAAAATGAAGTATATTTTAAGAGCTCATGGAGTATCTGCTTCACTGATACACAGGGTGATGAAAACATTAAGGTTGTAGAAAAGAATCTAAGAAGGAGCGCTGAAATATATTGCTGTATGTTGCCTGCTCTTTAAAATAAAGTGAAAATACATTTTATGAGTAGAATTTCAGCAAGATCAGAGAATAGCATGTTCTACTGTTTTTTTTTAAGATCCCTCTAAGATCTCATTAGTGAGAGAATAATAGAAAAACACTTGGAATATATTGAACAAAGCTAAGAGTCAGAAAAGGCAGTTTTTTTAAATGAAGAAACTTTACTAAATGGAATAAAGAACATTCATGCATAATCAAAGGAGAACAAAATAGATTAAAAGCATTTGTGTATCTAACAATTTTGAGGCAATAGACTATCCTGAATACTATGCTATTCAAAGATAGCAGTTTTCCTCTTTGTAAGTGTAGTAAAGCATTTGACAACCCAGAAGTTGTGTCTGTATACTAAAAACTACTATTTATTTTTGCCACAAATGAAAGAAACAAACAAACAAACAAAAAAACTCAGGGCAGAAGAATACAAAGCTGACTTCCATCAAAATACTTACTGAAATACAATTTTAATTTGAGGTGATTTTCCCCTTCAATTTGACTTTTTTTGGAAAATTTTCTCCTTCCCTTTGCCACATATGATTTAAACATTACTATGAAATACAATACCACTCAACCCATTGACAATGAAATGAGCATATCACCAAAACCTTGCCACCCAGTAGATTAGCAATGAGTCAATCGAATACGGTTCAAATGAGTCCCTAATACAACCAGGGCTAATCAAAAAGTGCTCTTTTATTTATTACTTCTAAACATAGAGTATCTCCTCCTTTTAGATCTTACATTGGAAAGATGTAGTCTCAGAGGACCTCCCCAACTCATTTTCCTGCAGCAGGAGATAATCCAATTAAACTGACCTACTGACAAAAGATCTTTGGTAATGTTATTTTGTTTGAGACTCTGATCAATCATACTTAGACTTTCTAACCTTGTGAGACAAATTCTATAAGATTTGTTTTATTTTTTAGGGGCCACACTGGCTGAGCTCAGAGACATCGGTTATTATTTAACCTAGCAGATGTTGGTATCTTATAAATTGGTGCTGTTCAGAATAGAGGTGATCAGAGGCAATCAGGTGGTATTCTGGGCAACCGTGACTACACCAGCACTGTTTGGAAGTCATACAGTTCCAGGGTATAACTTACTGTCTTGCATATGCTAGATTTATTTTCTATTACTTTTAATGATAGACATACTTTCTATTACTTGTAATTATAAACGTATTTTCTATTACTTGTTTGTCTCCAGTTATTTTATTTTTTTGAGAAAGGTATTTTCTAGCTGTGCTCTTTTTTGTTTTTGTTTTTGTGGGGGTACTTAAGCCAATTTGAGGTAAATATTTCACTTGTAACAAAAATTGTCCTAATCAGATTATGAGTTTCCTTGAAAACATTACTATTAAACAGAATAGTAACTGAGTCACTTAAGAAATGTATCTACAAAACTCAGATTTTATTTTGTTTAGTTTGGTGATTAGGATCTATGTCTTTACTAAATTGGTCAGAAACAAAGCTACATTTATTATTTAAGTATATTAAAATACAAACTTAATGTAGAAAGACTGCCATGCAACCATGAAAATGCCTTAAAGACTACAAAATGATATTAAAATATTCATTTTGATGATGGCCTTTAAAAGTGATTGCTTCTATAGGGAAAGCAATAAAATGATCCAGGGGCTGTTGTAGTGGCCTCAGGTGAAGTTGGGGTATTCTTTCTGTTTGTTCACTTGGTAGATTTCTAGGTGGACATTTATTTAGTAATTTATTTTTTTTTTCTGAAATGGTGATAGTAGTGCAAATAATTTGGGACCCCTTGTCTTAGATATCTATGGGGTATCCATGTATCCTTGCTTTAGTTCCAAGTTTGATAAGAAAATGCATTCTCCAAGAGAAATCAAGTTCTAATTTTTCTTTGAATTCTTTTACAAAATTATTCCTCCTCAAGATATCAACCAGATGATTAGAACTCACCCCATGATATCATAAGTCAAACGAGGGCAAGAAGTAAGGCTCATAAATATAGATGCAATTCTTGATAGATTCTGGCCAAAATAGTATAATATATTCTCCCATGTCCTGGTATTTATAAGTTACCGTAAGTGATCACTGTACAATTTATATCATGGAAATACTTCCCACGAGTAAAATATGACCTAATAACTCTTTAAGAATATACTGAGATGATGCTTTATTTTTCTTTCTGGATTAGGTATGCTATCAGCACATTTACTTTGCAATTGTATTTTCTTGGTAACATCAAATTGATTAGATGTTTTATGAAGATATTTATATTGAAAGATATAGAGTGGTATATCAAAAATTTAAAAAACATATTTCATGTATATCAATTGGAAGAAATAACAATGTCAAAATTACCATCCCTCTAAATGCATTACACAGATCAATGCCCTTCCTATAAAATGTTCTGATGATATTCTTCAAAGATGTAAAATAAATCCTATAACATATTTTGTGGAGAGTGCCAAAGCAATAGTACAATGGGTATAGCATTTGCCTTGCACGCACTGACTCGAGATTGATCCCTGGCATTCCATATGACCCCCCAGAACCAGGAGTGATTTCTGAGCGCACGTACAGGAGTAACCTCTGAGCATCATCAAGTGTGGCCCAGAAACCAAAAATAAAATAAAATAAAATAATCGTAGAACCATAAATCTCCCTGAATATTCAAAGCTATTATGCAAAGAAAAAAAAACAGATAAAAATGTATTTCCTGACTTTAAATTGTAAAAAAATATATTGAAATAAACAATCTATATTGTTCATAAGGATAAACTCTCAGACTAATGAAATAGAATTTAAAACCCAGAGAAAAAAATCTTAGATTTTTAGATGGTTACTATGTGACAAAATGTATTGAAAAACAGAGCAGCCGGGCCGACAGAGATAGTACACCCACGTTTGCCTTGCAAGCAGCCGATCCAGGACTTAAGGTGGTTTGTTCAAATCCCAGTGTCCCATATGGTCCACCGTGCCTGCAGGAGTTATTTCTGAGCAGACAACCAGGAGTAACCCCTGAGCACCGCCGGGTGTGACCAAAATGAAAAAAAAAAAAAGAAAAACAGAGCAGCACATAAAATTGGACCCATATATTATGCACAAAAATTAATTCCAATTGGGTGGAAGTTCTTGATGTTGTGCCAAAATTCACACAAAATATCTGGCTGAAAACATGGGCAGAACTCTCAAGGATCTAGATATTAGGAGTGATTTCAATTATTTGACCACACTGACAAAGATAGAAAAAAATAAAAATAAAACTTAAAAAGATTTTTAAATAACCTCAGACTATAATAAAAAAACAATTTTCAAACCATATATAAGGTAAAGGGTCCTAATATCTAAAATATAACAATAACTCCCATGGCTCACAAAATAAATAAACAAAATCTCATTAAAAATGAGAAGGGAAGAACAAATACCTTCTCAAAGAGAATACTTGATGTCTAGTAGAATATAAAAAAATGTCCATACTCACTTATTAGTAGGGCTTGTAAGTCAAATAGGAAATAAGATATTACTTCACATCAGTGAGAAGAACATATATGAGAAATACTGGAAGCCATCAGTGTTGGTGAGAATGTAGTGAAAATTAACCCTCTTTAACTGTTAGTATAAATGTTGCCTAGTCAGTCTCTGTGGAAACAAAATAGATAATTTTTTAAAAAAGTAAGAGGAGATCCCATGTAATCTAGTGATTCTTGGCATCTATCTCAAGCATAAAAACATTAATTTGACAGTCATATGAACATTGAGTAGAAATTAAAATGATCAGACTTAAACACCAGTCCAAGGTCAACAACAGATTCAATGGGAATCTGGTGGTGGGAATAGCCTTGATTCAATGTCACCATGTACCTTAAATATTACTGTGAAAGATTTGTAAGTCACGTTGGTCACAATAAAAATTATTAAAAAACGTTAATCTAAAAGCTCTATATTAACTCTATTAATTTTAATGCTTAGTGAAATAGCTAAAATATGGAAAAATCATATGTCAAAAATAAGATAAATAAAGAAGAGATATAAATACAGAATGGAATAGTATGTAGCTATAAAATAGATGAAATGTGTTTGCTTCAACTTGGATAGAACAGGAAGGTATCATGTTAGACTAAATAAGTCAAAGAGAGAAGGAAAAATGTCACGACCTCTGTGTAAGGACCTCTGTGTGTTTTTCTGTTATATAAACTGTTAACCACAGCCTTCTTTCTTGCTAACTCAGAATGACTTGCTAAAATAAATGTTTAAAAACTCTGCTTTATGAGTGAATAAAAGGCTAAATCCAAACTTTTTTCTGGGTGTGTGGTCTTGTCTCAATTCGCCGACTCCTGTGCCCACTCTCCGAGAGAACTCCACTGTTGTTCCCATGCCCAGCTGCTCCAGCCCAGCCCCAAGCGACCTGTGTCAGAAAATACTGGAAGTACACTAATCTGTATAACATGGAAGAAAAAAAAACACAAAAGGATAAACAATATCGATTCTTGGCCTTAAATTACAAAAGTGGGGTTTTTACCAAGCAATTGTGAGAGGACTGGAGGAGATAAAGAGAGATTCTAGAAATAACCTGAAAATATTATAGGTGTAGTATTTTGGGTGCTTTGGTAGCTATGAAGTATGATAATTATATATATATCAAAAGTATAAATATTAATACTATTATTAGCATGATTTGAACTATAAAATTAAGGACTTTCCCAATTAAAACTTATTTAATGATTGATGTCTTCTGTATAACTGTTATTCTTATATCTATGTGCATATTTGCTAATCTTTATAAATTTCAACATAAAGATTATTTTAACTATTTTAAACATAAGATTATTTTAAATCTTTTTATGACTAGACCAACATCCAATCATCCTTTCATATATGACAGAAATATGATTTGTTTTCCTTATCCTTTATTCATAAAAAGGAGCTCCATATTTAAAAAATTCAATGTACTTCTGCAACTCACTACAATTATAGCTATGTATCTAATAGGAATATACCTCCCTAGAGTTATTCTGGTGGACTTGAGATGTAGACAATAACAACACCTGAGCCCTGTCTCATCAATAGTCAATACTCAGCTGGGTGTCAGAACTTAAAGAAACCAAAAATCAAAACTACAGTTTACAATGTTGTGTCTGTGATTTCTGATGTACCTTACAAAAGTGCACATAATACATAAAGCAAAACCAAGTAAAATTAATCAAGGAGGTTATTATGATTTTAAAAAGAAATCAGAACTTCCTAATGATTCTTAAGTTTCAGACACTTTCCAGAAGTTTCAGTTATTATAAATATAAGGAAGAAGGTCCGTAGAGGATTTTTGTGCATGAATATATATTTTGCCTACACATGCAGGCAAAAAGAGTGTAGTTCTTTTCCCTACTGTAGCTCATGCTGCTTTTCCCTGCAGAGACAGAAAGTGAAAATTGGACCATTGGTGATTTATGTCCCTGGCCCTTCCAATCAAAGCTACTCCATACTAACTTAGAGTCAAGGAGGATGGCTAAATAGGTTCCTGATGCTCTTTCTACATATTAGTTAATCTATGCAATGTTAAAAGAACTGGAAAAAAGAGAAAAACTGAAAAAAAAGAGAAAAAAGTAATTTGGTTTATTCAAGAAAAGATAGAGGAGTATTATTTATCTTTATCCATCCCCATAATATCCCACCCTTTGATAGCATATATCATATTTATATATCTGCTTCACTGCTAAACTAAACTACTCCCAAACAGGTTTACATATGAAATGTTTCTGTTTCCCACATGCTATTGTAGGAAGATTTAAGGATTGCATGGAGGTATATAAATATGGATGAAGAAACAGGTTATAAAAATGTTGTTTTTATGTACCATATAGCTAGTTTAAGTTAAATTTTGTCCATTTTATACCTAGTGTCAATCATATACCATGATAATCCACCCAAAAATTGATATGCTAATGAGTATAGGTAGTCATTGTAGTGGATCAAAAGTGAATTTAAATGTGAAAATAGTAACAGTGAAAACAATTTTAACATGTCAAGCATCAGAGTACAGTTCACCTTTATATTCATTGTTTTTTTATTAGTCATGAAGGCGAAATGTGTGGGAAAATATTACATATGGCTTGTCTTCAAACAAATATGAAATGTTCACGAAGGATTTATTTAAAAAGAAAATTTTCTGATTGACCTTTACAAGGACCACAAAGGATAATATAGTAAAGGTATCAAAAAGACTAAAGTGTGTTTACTAAGAGTTATGACTAGTGGCAAGCACAATTTTCCTTTCAAACTTAGTTTTGAAAAGACACCGCTTCACTATGACTTATGCAATGTTGAATATATTCTGACTTTGACCAGTCTAGAGGTCATACAATGCAAAAGATAACACAAAGGAAATGTGGCATATTTCACAGAAAGGAGAATATTAAAAAGATAATCAGCTAGTGTGACCTTTTGAAACACTTGTTCATTTTTATAATTTAAATAGCACCCTGTCTACTACTTGTTTCACTCAGAATATTTCTAATAGAAGAAAGGAGAAGATAACAAATCCTGAGGCTGGAGCAATAGCACTACATTAGGTTGTTTTCCTTGCACACAGCAGACCTGGGACCAAGACCAGTTGGATCCCCATCATCCTCTATGGTCCCCCAAGCCTGCCAGGAGTGATTTCTGAACATAGAGCCAGGTGTAAACCCAGAGCACTGCAGAGTGCGGGCCAACCTTCTCACCAAAAAAGATAACAAATTCCTCTAAACTCTGACAGACCTGATCTGATACATCTGCTCATTAACACACAGAAAAAGTAATAGTAATTTAACTATCTAACATAAAGATGATAGTATATTCTTACATCTTCAAGTATAGACCTTGGAAAAAACAAACTCACTTCTCAAGTCTCCATAATTTTAAGTCAATAAATTCACTTCAGACCTACTTTATGCCTATAACTGAAATATGCTGGAAAAAAACCATAGCAAACATAAAAGACAAAAAATTATTATCATTCATCATTATCAATGAGTGAAAGAAAAGAAAAGCATGCATAATAAGCAAAGCATATAATACAGGACAGAGAGATAGTACAGTGGTTAAGATTTACTTTATATGCAGTCAACCTGCATTCTATAGCCAGCATCCCTACGATCCCTTGAACACAACCAGGAGTTAGTCCTGAACACAGAGCAAGAAGTAACCCCTGAGCATTGCTGGCTATGAACCAAAAACCAAACCAAAGCCAAATAAACAATAACAACAACAATACAAAACAAACCATTGCTTCCGTAAAGGAAAAAATAAATTGCAAAAAATATCGTGATAGCAACTTTTAAGGAATTTTTAAATAATGTTTCTTAAAATTTTCGTAACTCTTCCTCACTTCTGACCTTGTTTCTTTCCTTTGGGTCCCCTGTCCTGCTAGTTGAACTTCTAATCCCATGGCATAACTCCTATTTAGCTGATTTTCACCAATGGCCCCTTTGGTTGAGGGCCATAATAAGGTTGTGTTGGTGGGAATAGAAAGAAGTAGATTTAGCCAAAAGTATTATTTATAGTATAACATCCTTAATAGCTTGAAAGGCCAGTGTTAAATCTATGTGTGGAATAGGTCCTAAATCTGAGAAACAGCAGAATGTCAAATATTGGCTGGAGGCCCTGAGCAAGAGACAGAATAAAATAAAATAAAATCAGAGAGCTTGGTGGTCCTCTTACAGGAAGAATACAAGAAGAATTCTTTGAAGAATATTAGAATGCCATGGGCTTTTCAGAATTTGAACCAAAGGAGATACTCAAACTTAAACCAAAAATGTAAGAAATTTAGATTGTCAATTTTGTTTATATTACAGGTACACTTTTTTTTCCTGATACATCCAGTAGTGCTTACTTCTGGCTCTGCACACCACTAGGGCCATTCCTAGTAGGCTCAAGGAACTATATGTGTTGCTCAAGATAGAACCAGAGTTAGCCACATGCAAGACAAGCAACTATCATTCCAACCCCTCAGGTACACATTTAATTTAGTCAGTAATATAAACTATTCCAAACTTAATAATTCAAATAAATAAACACTAAGTTCTTAATTTGCAAAGCCTGGAATTTGTAAAGAAATGGCCTGAGCTGATCTGTGTTTCTATTGTTCTGGGATTAATTTATGAGAATGGTCAACTCGAGAGTCAGATATGTAGTTCAGCATCTGGAGAATAGAAGATTGTTAGTCTTTCCTTGGAAGACTAAAGAAAAATAGAATTTGTTCCCATCATTCCCCAGCTTAGCCTAGGTTTTTTCCCTAGTTGCAATAAAAAATTTTATATGGTATATAGTGTCAGTATCTACATGTGTTCTTTTCATAGTCCTGCTTGCATCATATACTGCCCAAAGATATGCATTATTTACTGGTCAAAGAAATTATCATGGTTAATTCAGTTTTAAGGAGGTTGAAGCTAAAAAGAACTAAAGCATAATGGAGTTATGAGACTCCTACAGTAATTTTGAGTGAGGTAGATGTTTAGACGAAGATAAAAGTATTTTGTCCCAATATAAGTCTGAAGATAAAAACCTGTTGAGGCAAATTAGAGCTATTATATAAATAATCAAAGATAAAAACAAAGTTTATGACTCCAAGCATCTAGAGATTGTTATTAATTGGTAAGAGCAAATTTTAAGTGAGTTTATGAATTCAACACTGTGATTATTAATGTGAAGTTGAGTACCAGTGGGAACTCAAAACCTGTTGCAATTAGGGAAAAGGACCTCTAGCTCATACAACTAATCTCTTTGAGATCATTAGCTATCCTAAGGGAAAAAGTTAAATTAAAGAGGATAATTGAAACCAGATTTCAGTGGCTTGTTCCATTTTATAAATATAAACCTGGAAGTGGTCAGGATGAATATGAAAGAGGGTAAACTAACCAAAGAAGGATGTGTATATTAAGTTCCAAAGGTTCAAAGACAGAGCTACTCCAAATTCAAAGTTCTCATAGAAAAGAAGAAACAATCTAGAAATTCTTATAGGAACACTCTATACAGCAAACGGTAAAACAAATGCATTGGTTATGGGATTCAAGTGAAGGAAAAACTTCAAAGATGAGAGTTTAATGAGTTGGTAATGATATGTCAAATTGAGTATTGAGAGATTCCATTGTATTTAACTCTATGGAGAAGACATACCAGTGCCAAGATTAGTGTCCAACTAGAAACAAACCAAGTGTCCCCAAGAGGTAAGTGTATAAAGATTTTGTGAGACCTATCTAATAGAATAATAGCTATGCTAAAAAAATGAAATTTTGCAGTTTGACACAGCTTGGATAAAATTGAAGAATTTCCTGCTAAACTAAAGAAATAAAATGGGTCACCAAGGAAAGACAAACACTAATTAATCTTACACATGTGTGAAATATAGAGACTAAGGATTTATCCAACCCTCAGTGGAAACACCATTAGATAGAATCACTAGAACTGTGATCTGAGAGTACTAGTGGAGGGAAAGACTTTGGGATAATGGTGGAAGAATCCTGACATTCTGGTGGTGGGGATGCCATAACAGCACTGCAAGAATTAAGCCAGAAAATCATGCTATAAAAAATAATAAATTTTAGGGGTAAGAGTGGTATCACAGTGGTAGGGCATTTACCTTGTGCACAACTGACCCAGGGCAGAGCTGGTTTCCATCTCTAGCATCCCATATGACCCAGGAGCAATTTCTGAGCACAGAGCCAGGAGTAACCGCTGAGTGCTACTGAGTTTGTCCCAAAAACTGAAAAGCAAACAAAAAATAATTTAAACTTGTTTTAAAATTAATTTACAGTAGATTTACGAATTCCAATTGAAGAAGTTTCAGAGTGGAAGCAAAGGAATTTGTAACATGCTTAAAGACTTTAATAATTGTAAAATAGGGGAACTTATTGGAAATGTTTTTCAAGAAAGAATCTTTATGATAGGAAAATGTGTACATATAAACTGATAAAAAATAAAACAAGATAAGTGCCAAGAGTTTGAGGCTTTAGTTGAGGAAGAGGAGAATTGCTGAAAAGATACTTAGAGCAAGACAGCGATTCTGAGATTTAGGATGTGAAAACAAACTAAATGGCAAATGTTTGTGAAATTTCTCCAATTGCTTCAGTTTTCTCTAACAGATAGAAATTATGACTATGGTGAAGAGCCTAACTAGGAAAGTAGATGCTATAGAGAAATACAGAAACATGAAAGGTCATCATTATTAATGTTAATAAGATTGTAAATTAATTGAGAAATATTATTGATTGCAAGATATTCACAAATGTGGGCATTGTTTAGTTTATTTCATTTTAAATTTTCACACATGGAAACATAATTTTAATGTAGTTAAGTTTTTAAAGATAGAGTTCCATAACTTCTGCAATCAAAGTGTCTAAGAAGCCCATTAATAACTATATTTTTATTGATTTATTTATTTTGGTTTTGGGGTCACACCCAGTAGCACTCAGGGGTTACTCCTGGCTCTAAGCTCAGAAATAGCTCCTTGCAGGCTCAGGGGACCATCTGGGATGCCGGGATTCAAACCACCATCCTTCCTTCTGCATGCAAGGCAAATGCCTTACCTCCATGTTATCTCTCCGGCCCCATAATAACTATATATTTTATATTGTGACTCATAAAGGAGCAGGCTTTGTGAGCATTCAAATGTAGCATAACTTTTAGGGGAAAAAAAGGGGGGACTCTAGAAAATTCAACAAATGTTAATTGTCTTGGAAGCCAGATGCATTGCAGCCCTGAGTAACACTATACAAACACAATGTGAAAATTCAACATTCTTTAAAATACATAGATGTGATTTGACACATTAGAGAAAATGGTGGTCACCATGACAAACTTTGGTAGTTCTTTACAAATTTTTCACTACTCCCCAATTTCTAGCATGTGGCCCACTGCTCTTTTTAGAAGTTAGGTTCAGACAGCATGAGTGAAGCGCTCCCTCAGTCACCCTGACCTTAGTCTCCATTATAACAATTTCAGGAATGAAAAGGCATCGACTCCACAAATGACTCAAATCTCTTACAGGAAAGGTTGATGGTAATGCTGTCTTTTTGCTGACTGCAGTGGTACTTTTGTTCAGACATGAGCACTTAGCTACCTCACAGCAAATTAATTAGTATTTGAAATTTTATTAAAACACGTTTATGGATTTATGTCTAGTCAGTACAGAGTCCTGTTTCTTTACCAGTTCTCTACATCCACCTGCCAGGAACACCAACAGCAGATTTTCTTCTTCTAAGGAATTCCTTTTAATACTTTTGTCCAAACTCCACTAGAAACCTATCTCTTAAAAACATTTCCCATAAATGTATCCATCTCTAAAATCATGAGACCATCTATCTTTATTCTCAAAATGTCTCATAAATTGACATCATGACTGCTTGTTTCATAGCAAGGAGAATAGAAGTTATACTAACCTGCATTGTTGACATTGAACTGTTGCACATTGGTATCCATTTTTTTCCTTCATTCTGTCAATTCATAAGGAAAAGACAAAATGACAAATGTTTTCATATACAGCCATTGTTTTCCTGTATAAGAGGAGTTTCTGTTCAATTCAGCACCCTATGTCTATAATTACTTAGGGAAGATGAAAATATAGTGAGGCTGGTTTTGTTTTGTTTTGTTTTTTGTTTGTTTGGTTTGGTTTTTGAACCACACCAGGTGATGCTCAGGGGTTATTCCTGGCTAGGCATTCAGAAATCACTCCTGGTTTGGGGGACCATATGGGATGCCAGGAAATTCAACCTCAGATCGTGCTAGGTCAGCTAGTGCAAGGCAAACGCCCTACCACTTGTGCCATAGCTCTGACCCCCGTTTTGTTTTCTTTTAATGGTTCTTGGGTCCTAATTGCTCTTCGAGGCTTACTTCTGGCTCTATCCTCAGAGATGACTCCTGATGGTATTAAGAGACAATCGTGGGTACCCAAATTGAGTCAGGTCAGTTGTATGCAAGGCAAGTGCCCAGATTTTTAAAATCCATTATATCATGGGGCAGGAAAGTACTAAGTTCTAAAGTACTAAGTTCTAAAGCTTTGCACATTGAACTTAAATTCAGTCTTTCAGGCAAAAATCCAAAGCACAGCAATATTATCCTTGAAAATTTTCAGCTCCTAAACTCAGATAAAAAAATCTGTGTGAATTCCAAACTCTGATCCCTGTTCATGAAGAAGTAATCAAGATTATTGTCTTGAAAATGAAGAGTTATTGTGATATTTTTTTTATTTAAACACCATGATTACATGACTGTAGTTGGGTTTTAGTTGGGTTTTAGTCACAAAAAGAGCACACACACCCCTTCACCAGTGCAACTTTTCCACCACCATTGCACTTCATATCCCTTACCCACACCCCTGCCTGTATTCGAGACAGGAATTTTACTTCTCTCACTCATTATCATTGTTGTGGTACTTGTTGGTGTTCTAATTGCATTCACCCTTCCTTGAGGTGAGCATCAAAATATTTCTTATTTTCTTATTTTTTTATTTTCAAAATGTCCAACACCTAATGATAAAATTTAAAAATAATACTCTATCTTGATAAGTCCTAGATTTCATGTTAAATGCCTTTTATACATCATCAGATTTAACCAAATGAGATTTAGCCTAATGAAAAAGAAATGCCTATTCTTTTAGGATTGACAGAAAATTCAGGAAATAGGGGCCAGAGATAGCACCACAGTAGGGCATTTGCCTTGCACCCAGCCAATCCCGGACAGATGGTGGTTTGAATCCCAGCATCCCAATTGGTCCTTCATGCCTGACAGGATTGATATCTGAGCTCAGAGCCAGGAGTAAACCCTGAGCAATACCAGATGTGACCCCAAAACAAGCAAACAAACAAAAATCAGTAAACAGCTAAAATTCAATTTAACATGCCCATAATTATATTTAGATTGAAGTATTGTATCTGAGTTCAAATTTAACAGAATATTCTGTACTTTTATTTACTTTGTTTGTTAACTTTGTTATTACTAATGGATGACTAGGTACAGAATGTTGAAAACACTTGCTTAGGTTCACAGAATCAACAAGTTTCTAAAAAAAAGATTTTGATCACATCTAAATATTTTCAGAGCTAGGAATCTAAATCTTACCCTATACTAGTATGAACTCCTCGTTACTATATTAATCAATTGTAATAAAGTCACAAATTACTCTGGCCTCTTAGTCAGGCTTCCAGAAAAGTGAGGCTATGTTTTTCCAGGTCTGGTATTCCTGATGAACAAACTTCACTTCCAGGAAATGATTTTATGAACTAGAACAGGAGAAATCTATGAATGAGCTCCAGGAGAATTTCATAAGCCCGACATCATCGCAATTAAATCACTAAAAATAGTTCCTGATCCCAATCAACTTGTATGTGCATCAATGAGTATTGATCTAGAAGAACTTTCTTCCATTTTGAGAAATTTAGCAAGAGCTAAGTTACCAACTGTCTTTACTTCATGATAGAGAGTTCCATCCTAATCCTTGCCTGATACCAATGACTTTATAATAGAAGTATCTAAAAACTTTTTAGTAGCTAAATTAGGTCAATTGACAATGTGTTCTTTCTGGGACCATTATTATATATCAAAGAAGCAAACTGTGAGGAGGGAAACTATTAAAGGATGACATTTAACTAGATGTGATGCTCTCAACAATTGCTAAGACTGCAGCAGATTGTCCTTTTCTGTCTTTTGGCCAGTTTTGCTAAATAAACCTTGAGGGAGAGTAGCCCTTTCCATACTGCTGGGCAAACGCCTTGTGGTGTGGATTTCCTCCATTTTAGAGAAGATAAGTAACTAACCCCTGCTGTTTGCCTGACCTTGATGAAAGTAGGAAATCACTAGTGTATTGAAATACTACCACAAATTCCTCACACACAGGAAAATCATTAATTCTACCCATTGTGATTAAAATTGACAGTAAGTGAATGGATTTCCAGGAAAGAAAGCTTTCCAAGAAAGCTTTCAAGCTTCTTTCTGAAGCTTTTTCTATCACAAAAGAGAAATAACTATTGTTCTAACCTCCTATACTTTATATTGTCTTCCTAGAGGCAAAACCAAACAAAGATCAAGCCCACATAGTTATTTCTCTCTCCTTTCTTATCATAGTTAGTTTCTATCTATATTGTCTGAAAAATTTGCTTTTATTGAGACAGACCTTTAAACTCACAGAGAACTTCAGAAGTGTGATGTTCCAATATCTGATAAGCAAGTTCTACACCAGGGCCTAGTGGTGCATTTTTAGTCATTCGTAGTAACACCTTGGTTGAATTCTTGGATTCTGAGCCTTTTTCCTTTGGCACCTGTACTTTCTGTATGAGTTTGGACAGAATATAAAAATTCCTTTGAAATGTATGTATTTTACATACTATGCAGTTATTTTCTAATTATAGGGAAAATAAATTCTATTCCACAAGATATATATTGAAGTCCAAAGGAAGTACCTGTAAATGAGACCTTATTTAAAAATCAGATCTTCACTGATATCATTGAGTTTATAATGAGGTTGTATTGTCTAACTATGTGACTCATCCAATGATTTTTGTTCTAATCAAGAGAAAGAAAAGCAGGCAATACACACCAAAAGGGGAGAAAGCCATGTGAAGATGTGGTTTTATGTTTCTCAATGTGTCATGGTGCAATAAGAGCACTGCCATCTGCTGATCAGGGAAATTAAATTCCAAGGTAATTGCTAATCTGTGGATAATACAAGAACATTGTGCTACCTGGCTTCTGCAGCTTGTGGATCAAGGAGAGCCTGGTACTGTTGTCCTAGGAGGAATATTTGACTCCTCTGAGAAGTTGGGTCTGTTCTTACAGTCATGTTGCCACAGGTCAAAGAATGAAGGCTGCAAACTAGAAGCCAGGAGAGACCAGGAAGTATTCCTCTCCACGCCTGCAGAGGGCGCTTGCTTCCCATACTTGATTTAGAACTTGTGGTTTTGTCACTCAGTTTGCAGTAATTAATAGGGCAGTCCTGAAAAGTTAATATAGCCTCAGCCATTCATATATATATATATAAACTATATCTAAAAGATATGGTTTTGACAATTGACAAGAAAAACAAAAATATCTTGGCCATCTAGTTTTACAAATTAATTGAGAGACTAGGTTCAATTGGGAAAAAGTTAAGTCAACGAAAGCAGGGCAAAAAGAGCCTCAGAGGCCGTGTTTTATATTTTTTTAAAATTGAATTTCCTTAATGGCATGCGTGGGCCAGTGTCTTGATAGATCTCTAACATTCCCAATTACTTTTTATTACTAACCTTGAATCTCACAGGGCACTCCTAAAGCCCTCATCAGATAGTCTCCCTGTGCTAAACAGAACTTTCCATTCACTTAGTTTCCACATTTGCAGGACAAGTTGCACCTCCGAGATCCTAACTCTCAGTGTTCTCAACTTCCCTGCCAGCTCAAACAAGTATTCAACTTGCTCATCAAATGACCTCACAGGAAATAGAGGTTAACACATGTGCTTTACAGTTCAATCTAATTTAAATAGAAACCCTCATAGAAAGCACTGCTTAACAAAGTAAATATAAATATTTCTTGATATTTTCTGTCCATCTCATCAAATAGCCAGTATTGGGTGTCTTATGCCTGGTAATTCCCAGAAATCTAAGGCAGAATTTATCCCCACCCAAAGGGAAAAAGAACAAAACAGAAGAACATACATGTGTGAGAGGGTGAAATTCATGTGGGAGGTGGGGGTGAAATTTGGTCAGTATCTTGAGGAAAAATTGGCATTTAAATAGAAAAAATAGTAATTCAGTTCAGAAAATAGGCAAGCAAAGAAACAGAGACAACAAGGAAGATATGAGTTCAAGGGAGAATAAACTTCAAGAGCAAGCTAATAGTATTTCACTTCAAAAAATAAGTGAAAACAATGCAAAAATGTATATAACAAAGAAAATAATAAAATGGACTGGAGTGCTAGTATGGTGAGTGGGGCATTTGTCTTGCTGTAGTCCAAATGGGTTCAAGGCATCACATATGGTCTACAAGGTCTTACAGGAAATATCCAGAAGCACAGAGCCAAGAAGCTCTTAGTACTAGTAAGTGTGACCACTCAGCAAATAAAAACAGATCTTAAGAAATTAGAGGCATTCAGCCCATCATTGGAGTGAACATTGGGAGAAAACAAAGATACTATTTCAAGGTCCAACAACATAGCAGGAGACCAAAAGGGGGATAGATATTGTCCAAATAAAATTGTCCATATCTTATATCCAGAATTATTAGTCATTATATATAACTATGTATAGTGTATTTGCACTTGTTTATAATTCTGTATCAGATCAGGCATACTATTATTTATTTCCAAGTTTGAAAAATATGCATTTAAAAATTATCTAGAATATATGAAATTATATAAAATAGCATGTACATGTGTTTCCTTGCACATATGTGTGTGCCCAATGTAGATTAGAGAACTGGATGGGTAGAAAGAAAGGTAAGAGATTCTACAACTTTATTTGGTCTATGCTGCTTTTCATTGCCCAGCATCCCGTTCTTTTAAAAATATGTATTTAATTCATTTATTAATTACCATGAATTACAAAGTTACAAAGTCATTCATGATTGAGGGAAATCTATCTTTTTTAATTAAGCAAAAATTGCCCTCACACTTGCACCCAAAGCTGCTAATACCGTCTAGCTTGTTCCAGCCTATCCAGGGAGTAATATGTCTAACTCTGGAAAGACTGAGATAGATTTAACGCACCTGACCAGACTTTTGCTATGAAGGGTATTTATGATAGCTGGCCGGTGACTTTTAACAGTCATTAAAAGGAAAATACTAAGTTCTGTAAACAGTGCAATAGACTCCCAAATTTAGTGCATTGATGTCATTTGTTTTTCATTATAATGCTAAAGTTTCTTGTATTATAAAAGTTATTGCATTTATTTTCAAAGAGTGAAGTAAAACATATAATACATTTTAGAGCACTTATAGCAATACTATTTTAAGGGAGTAAAATCAATCTACATATTAATCCTTATTTTTATTGTTTTTGTTTTTGTTTTTGTTTTTGGGCCACACCTGGCGATGCTCAGGGGTTACTCCTGGGTATCCACTCAGAAATCACTCCTGGTTTTGGGGGACCATATGGGACACCGAGAATCAAATCCAAGTTCATCCTGGGTCAGCCACCTGTTCCAGCCTCATAAATCTTTATTTTTATAAGTCAATAAAAAAATAATTTTAAGTCAATAAAAATAATAAAATTGACTATTGCACTTTATTTTTGTGTGTTTAGTCATATCCTACTGTGCACAGGTCTTATTCCAGACTCTGAAATCAGAAATCACTTCTCACAGGGTTTATGGGATCATATGTTATGGTATGATATGATATGATCATATGCTATGACATGATATATGTTATGTTGAGCCAAAGCTCAAACATGTTCAGCTGCATAAATACAAGTGCCCTATCTGCTGTACTGTCTGTCTTGCTCCAAAAAACTGACATTTTATGAAAAAATTTGACAATCTACTTGCTTATTTGTAAGCTTTATCAGAAGGAAGTTGGGGCCTAAAACTCAGAGTATGGCATATCTTTTCTTCCTGCCCTATTATAGTTCATATTTTTGCTCATTGTTGTTAGCTTTAGAGGTTATAATATTAATGGTATTCAAGGAGAGTCTGAATATTAATAATAAGAATGTTTTGAAACTCCAGAAATTTTGACTTCCTCCTTTGCTGACATTTGCATAATGGCGTTCTTTTGTTCTTTTTATTCCTAAATAATTTAATTAGAATATCTATATTAAACAAAGAGCTTGCATGAGGGACCTTTATATTTATTTATAATCCTTTATAAAACTAGACTGCAAGAAAGAAGGGAGGTGTCTCTGTTCCATTTTTTAATATATATTCTTTAAAATTTTAAAGCTTGAAAAGAGGATTTCTTTAAGCACTCTAAGCACAATCTTTTCGAGAATTATAAGATCAAAGAACAAAATTGATAGTTGTCATGCTTTCTCTACTATGAAACTTCATGCAGTTCTTCTACTCTCAAATGTATGCAGGAAAGAAAGAGCGTGCTGAAGTAAGATGAGGCAGATCTTACTGGGGAATTTGTTTTTATCTTCTAACACTCAAAGAAATCACACTCAAACTCCCATGTCTTAGAAATAAGAGTAATCAAAAAGTGCCTCCCTTAGCTTCTTTTTTACTATTTAATCATAATAGGACTTCTATTCTCAAAGTTGTCAATAGTATATTTTGTATCTCAAAATGAATCTGTCATCAGTTGATGAGGTGCACCTTTATTTATTCACTTTTTCCTCATTTTAGATTTGCATGTACCTTTGTAGTTTTGCATGTTGGTGTTCTTATGCAAAGGACAGAGTACTATTAACCCTCAGTATGTGTATTTTTATGTACTTTTGAATATCTTCTACATAAACTTATTCCTTTTTGGTTGCTCACCCTTTGTGTTTATTCATTTCTATGTTGCCCTCTTCTCCTTAGCCTATTCCAGTTCTGATAGTACTCTGATCAAAAAGTTGCCTCCAAAAAAGACATGGCTCATTTGGTATTCAAACTGATGTATTGAATTGCTATTTTAATTTTATCATCATCTATTTCTTTGTTCCCAGGACTTTGGCCTGATTTATTTCTAAAACTCATCATTTACTATAAAAATACACCAGTGATAATCATTCAAAAAATATCTGTTTGGCTGAAAAGACAGTACAAAGAGACAAGATGCTTGCCTTGCTTGTGGCAGACCCTATTTCTATTCTCAGCACTGCATGTGGTCTTTTGAACATTGCTAGGAGTGATTGCTGAAGCATCACTGGGTTTGACCGCCAAACCAAGACATTTGGTAACTGAATGTAAAGTAAACCACAGTGTTCTATAGGTAAACTATTTATCAGAAAGTATTGTAATTATACATTAGAGTATCTGAATAATGATATTCTGTGGATTAAACTATAAATCAAACACATTTATCACTGGGTGATGGCATTCAACTTGAAATACTGCAGCAAAAAGTCAAAAACTCGAAGCTTTCACTTGTGAGCAATAATTTTTTGCAAAGCTCTGAGTAAATAAGCACATTCCTGAAGAGAAAGTGAATAAAATTGCAAGAAGATAAATTTTGCCTTAGGAGTTGGTTTTAATTCCTCACAGTGACCCATCATGTGCAATTAAAGAGTTTAATGAATGCCTCAAAGGGAAAACAGTATTATACCTTGAAATGATCTTTTTTTTTCCTTTTTGAACAGTGATTCCTTTACAGAATATAAATCAAGGCTTGCAGCTGGTCATTCTACAAAATTGTTCTGAGATATTCATTACTTCTTTTGTATGTTTTTTTTTTTTGCAATGGGCCAAGCACTATTCTTGATGCTGCTCTCTTCCTTTTATGTTGTGTGTGTGTGTGTGTGTGTGTGTGTGTGTGTGTGTGTGTGTGTGTGTGAAATCTCAATATAGATGCTTATATAGTTCACTCTAGAAAGCACAGCTGTGACATTGCTGCTTACTATTACATTAAAGAAAGAAACACAATTGAGAGGCCTGGATACAGTGAATAACTGATGAGAGCTATGATTGAAATGCCTTGTTCCAGATTTTACATTTCCAAATGTAGTAGCAAAAAGGAGGTAATTTGCATACTCCAAGAGAGTTGAAAGGAGCCTTAATAATCTTTGTATTGTAAACCAGCTCCTTTTTCCTATTATTATCTCTGTGAATCAAACTATCGGTACATTAATTTCTATCAGTTACCCCATACTAATATTTTAAAATATTTGGACATAGTCCCTATCTTTGACATTATTTAATATCAAACCTTGACGTATATAGGTTACCTAACCGGAGGAGAAACTTCATTTGCAAAATATAAGAATATTGTTCTCACGATGTACAAAACAGAAATAAAAAAGGAAGTTATGGAGAAATAAATAAGAATGACACAAGGGCAAAGAGAGTCAAAGAGGGGACTACAAAGAGAAGGCAAGGAGGAAAGGATTTAAATGCCCTTTATCTTAAAGGCCCAATTGAACATTGAAGCTAGCCCTCTGCTGCACCCTGCTGACAGACTTGAGAACTACAACATGTGTAAAACATTTTGGCAGTAATCTTCATTGATGGATTGTAAATCCGATCGTCTTTAGAAATGTACTACAATCAATACAGTAGAACAAGCCCAGAGTAAACAATACAGGAGGTTCCTCAATTGAAAAATTGATAAACTCTTCACAGTAAAATGGATATATATTTCAGTGGATTTCAGATAAATATTCTAAATGTGAGAGTGTTTAATGAAGCAATCACTTCAAGGAAGCACAGCCCACAGAGATAAAAAGCAGGGTGTGGACAAAATTCAGAGGGGAATAACTCTTGTGTTTTCTCAGTGTCAGATGACATATAGATATTTCATTAGAAGCACTGATAACTCTTGTTTTATTTTTTTCTCTTTTATTTTTTTAAGCACCTGAGTGTTTTATAAAAAGCAAACATCTATTGTGATATAACCAGAGGAATTTGATTCAAGGAACTCTAAATAGGAGCAAAGAAAATCTCTCTCTATTACCAAGTGGAATAGGGGAGAAATTTCTTAGTCCCACCTCAGAATTCCTTTTACACTTCCAACAGACTTTGACAGAAACAGTACATCATGAAACATGTGTTTTAGGCAAATCATTTCTTGTGTGGATAAAGGGGTTTGTCAAGGAGATATGTACATATATTTATCTCTCTATTTTTTTGTATACACACATGCAAAGAATAATTTTGAGAACTTCGTTTTCCCTAGTAGACTGAAGAAAAAGTCCCCTGGAACTAGGAGAAAGAAGTAATGAGGAGATGAGGTTCATTGGTCCTGGGGAGGCCACAAAGAGATGATGGAGCTCATGACCCAGAGATGAAAAGCCCCACAGAGGTGGCTCTATCATTGTGAGTAGAGTTAACACTAAATTTTCTTTGCTCTCTTGCAAGTCTCCAATCTGGTGTATAAGTCTTATTTTCTAGGAACTTTAAAAGAATCACTTAGAATTTAAAAGAAAAAATAATGTTCTTTTATTTTGAGGTTAAACTGAGCTATGTTCAAGGCTTGTTCATGGCACTGTGCTCTGGTTCTTCTCAGGGAATATTACGTTGTGAGTGGAAATCAAACCACTGAACTGCTGAGTGAAAGGCTATACTACTTATATTTATATAAATATTTATATATGTTAATTAATAATTAATATTATATTAATATTTATACTATTTACATTTATATTTCCACTATACTATTTATCCAGCCCTAAAGCATTTGCTTTAATGCAATAGGTTATGCACAACTAGAGGTGTTTCCTTTAAATTCTATTCAAATGTGAAGTATATGAGAAGTTTAGACTTGGATAAAGCAGTGAGATTAAAAGTGTGAAATAACTTCACTTTAAGACGAAAAAGAAACAATAATCTTTAGGGTATATTAAAGAATAAAGAAGGATTTTGGTAGCTTTAAGAGTGAGAATTGAAATATTTAGCTTTTTTATTAAAATAATTGTGAAACACAATATGGATACTACCATAAAACACCATTTAGTTAATAAGTAATATGGTCATTCTCGTGGCTTAGTATCAACACTTCTTAAAATAAAAGCTGAGCAAAATAATTAGATAGGTGTTACTTATGATTTTTACAAGTAAGTGAACTAAATTTGGAAAGAAACCACTTATTCTTTTCTTCTTCTTCTTCTTCTTCTTCTTCTTCTTCTTCTTCTTCTTCTTCTTCTTCTTCTTCTTCTTCTTCTTCTTCTTCTTCTTCTTCTTCTTCTTCTTTTCTTCTTTTTTTTCCTCCTCCTTCTTCTTTTCTTCTTTTTCTTCTTTCTCCTCCTCCTCCTCCTCCTCCTCCTCCTCCTCCTCCTCCTCCTCCTCCTCCTCCTCCTCCTCCTCCTCCTCCTTCTTCTGTTTTATTTGGTTTTTGGGTCACACCCGGCAGCTCTCAAGGACTACTCCTGGCTCTACTCTCAAAAATCGCCCCCGGCAGCCTCGGGGGACCATATGGGATGCCCAGATTCTAACCACCGTCCTTCTGCATGCAACTCCCTACTGCTGTGCTATTGCTCCGGCCCCCACCACTTATTCTTTTGTTATTGCTTGTTAGTTTGTTTGTGGGCCACACCTGTTGGCACTCAGGGTTTACTCCTGGCTCTGTGCTCAGAAATCTCTCCCAGCAGGCTCCAGGGACCATATCGGATGCCAGGAACTGAACCTGGGTCTGTCCAGGGTTGGCTACGTGCAATGCAAACACCCTACTGCTATGCTAATGCTCGGGCCCAAAAACCACTTATTCTTTTTTTTCTTTTTTTTTTTCCCATGGGGAGCACACCCAGTGAGGCTCAAGGATTACTCCTGGGTATGCACTCAGAAATGGCTTCTGGTTTGAGGGACATCTGGGACTCTGGGGATCAAACCAGGTTGGTCCTGGATCAGCTATGTATAAAACAAATGCCCTACCACTGTGCTATCACTCTGGCCACCCAAACCATTTATTCTTAAGTTTAGTATCTACTAAGCAATATTTT
The DNA here is from genome assembly GCF_024139225.1 of Suncus etruscus. Classification (NCBI taxonomy): domain Eukaryota; kingdom Metazoa; phylum Chordata; class Mammalia; order Eulipotyphla; family Soricidae; genus Suncus; species Suncus etruscus. The sequence continues at coordinate 25,580,896 of NC_064849.1, forward strand.
CTAAAGTATTGTGAAAAATGGAATGGCTGATTTTCTTAAGAGAAAAATAAAATTGCTTTGGATTTTTCATAAGAAATTATCATTCAAACCTTTTAAAAGAAGAGGGAGAAGCTTCAGAGTTGGCACAGATGTACAAACTTGCCTTACACATTACTGATACATGTTCAATCCCCATTATTTTATATGGCTCCCTATAAGATTTGCAGGAATTATCCCTGAGCACGGAGTCAATAGTAAGTTTAAGAACATCCAGGTATATTCTCCCAAAGTAAATGAATAGAAGAGTTTGGAAAATGCATATCTATTATATATGTGAAATATATGTATACAGCATATATAACCTCTCATGTATAATCGGTATAAATTGATTATAATTTATAATTGGTATTAAACTAATTAGGATAAATGCTAAGAAATATTTCAAAGCTATATTTAGGTAATAATTAAATTACTATTTAGTATAATACTACCATTATAAAACATGAGGGAAAGTCTAGACTGGAACAGACTAAGACCAAAAATCATAAACTAGAAGAGAACAGAAATGATACACATGCTGGCATTAGTTTATATAAATTTTGGGGCACTCAATTACAACTATTTGAGAAACAGAAGCCAAAGCAAGTATGCGGGACGATACCACACGGGAAAGCTTCTGAACTAAATTTTAAGAAGTATTAAGACCAAAACATCATACTGAGTAGAAAAAAATATTTTTATAAAATCCATATAAGAACTTGATATCCAAAATATATAAATAAATATTTCATACAATATAATGATAACAGCAACAATAATCTTTCAAATAAATCCATCAAGAAATGCACAGAGAGAGAAAAACGCAGAGAGAAGAAAATTGTCTGCCATAGAGACAGGTTGGGGTGTGATGTGGGATATGGGAGGGAAACTGGGTTATTGGTAGAAGAAATGAACACTGGTAAAGGTATGAGTATAGGAATATTGTTTTACTGAGACTCAACTATCAGAACCTTTTTAACTCTGTATTTCATGGTGATTTAAAAAAAAAAAAGAAATGCACATATTAGGTGAATGGTGAAAGGTACAGTGCCTCACACACATGGAGGCTCCAAGAGTGGGTGAAGGCAGAGCTTTCAGGGGTCTAAGAGACAGATCTTGTCTCGCAAGCACAATGAACAGAAAGGGAAATAAGTGCCACAACTACAATGTGTGACTTCTCAATGAACAAGTATGCAAACACAACTAAAAGTTTCAACTTTCTTTAGGCACAGCAACAAATGTGCAAGTACCATAACCACTGGTTTGTATGCAAATCCAGATTCTCAAAAAAACTACAAAGTGAAACTACAAACTACTAGTAAGTCCACTTCTGCAAAACATGAAAACAACCCTTTGAAAAGACATATACTCCCCTGTGTTTATTACAGAACTATTGACAGTAGACGAGATATGAAAGCTTCTTAAGAACCCAATGACAGAAGAGGCAGCATATACACACTAAGTTCATTATCAGTTGTACATACAGGAGAGGAAAACCAGCAACTTTCCAGCAATATAAATCGAACTCAAGTAGAACCTGTGAAATCAGTCCGAATGACTCATATCAGGTCATTTCTCTTGCCTGTAGCAGTGAAGCAAAGCAAAGTAAAACAACCAACCTTTGGATTCTTCCAGCAGAACTGAAGTCACTAAAGGGGTCGAGGGTTCATTAAACTCTGACTGAGCTTTGCTTGTATATTTAGATGGTGAGTCTGGAATGGTAGCATACATTTATTTATTTATTTATTTATTTTAATGGTTTTTGGGTCACACCTGGCAGCGCTTATAGTGCTCTTATCCAAATTTCATTATGCAGAGTAATAGATAAATAATTTATTTAGGGAGGGCTGGAGCGATACACAGTTTGTAGGGCATTCACCTTATATGCAACCAACTCATGTTTGATTCCAGCATTCTATCTGGTCCCCTTCTATCTGGTCCCCCAGGCCTACCAGGGGTGATTTCGAGGTCAGAACCAGGAGCAGCCCCTGAGGATCTCTGGGCTGTGGCCCCAAAACAAACAGACAAACAGACAAAAAAAGAAAGAGATAGAGATGATAGATAATTTATTTAGTGAATTACATTTTCTCCCATTTCATTTCTATGGCCTGGCACAGCAACTGAAATAGTATGCCATTTTATTAAAAACAAAAAAAGTTAAGCCTATCCATAAGGGTATTCTAAAAAGACCTAAGGAGTACTTTTTTGGGGATAAAAGTGGAAATAAAAATCAAGAAATTGAATGAAAGAATCTCATATCAGGATCTAAGAAACCCCTGAATGAAGGGTAAAAGAAATTATCAGTCCCCTATTTTTCTGAAAATATTACATTTTTAGACTACCTTCTGTATCTCTTTCTATTTCCAAGTAATAATCTTCTGACAGAAATACTGGTTCCTAGAAAGTAATCTAGAAAGTACAATAAATATCAATTATTATTATATAACACTCATATTACTATTAACACTCATCTTAAATGTTCTAAACTACTAAGTGGGGAAAGTAAAAATGATCAGTTTCTCTTTTTTCATTATTACTCAGGAGAAAATATTTCCTACTTAAAATAATTTTAATAGGTATTTCAATGATGGCAATGCCTCCTTAATTGGATTAGACCAAATAAAGATAGATGAGTTATTGAGAACTGGAAGTTCTACATAATAGAAAAACCAATCAAAGGGAATTAGTCAGATTCTAAAACCTGGTAAAGATACATGGATTTAAATGTCTACAACCTATTGACTTTCTAGTATATATGTTTAGCTAAGAGCAAAACCATTCTCTGCCTGTTGATTTGGGCCACACCATAAGGTAAATATCAGCTGGCAAGTGCATTTGTAGTTTCTATCACATGATACACCAGTGATGTTACACAATGTCCAATAGTGTCCTTTGATGAAAGAAGTTGTCAGTGGCTCCCTGTGCTTTCTTTCTCAGCACATTTGTTGTTTATTTTGATGGTGGTTTTACAAGCTTTTAGATAAAACTAACTTGAATTTATTTTTGGCATGAGAAATGTGGCCTCAGTAGTTCCACTTGCAGATCTTTCTTTGCAAGGCTTATTGTGGTTTACATTATCTAGAAAATGTTGAATGATCTTCCAGAGAGATCACTCTGCCGTTTTGTGGAAACAAATTATAAGAGAATAATTTATGCACTGTTAACCAACTACAGAGTACAAAGAACAATAGAGATTAGAAGAAATCAAAGGAGTACCCAAATTGCTTACATGCCAGTCCCCATTTTCCTTGTTGATATCTTGTCCAATGTCATCACAGTTGCACTTTTGTCAATATCAATGTCACATGTACATATCCCACTTTCAGGGGAGTCCTCAGCACTCTGTATATGTTTGCTTATGGGAAATACCATTCTCATCACAACTTCTTTCTTCATTTGTATGGCTTGTATACAACTTGTATACAATTTAGTATGGCTTGTATACATCAGCATGGCTTGACTAATTTTGAGAGTTGTGGCACAATGCAAATAAATTTCATCTACCAAAAATTGAAAGTCATCACATTTAAGCACAGAAAAAGAATTATATGGAAACAGGTTAGTTGAACTTGACTTTTTCCTATTTTCTGAGATTCACAGAAAGTCTTTCTAGCCCAAGCAGCTCTTACCAACTCCATCCTCTTTAAGAATGGGACTGTTGAAATTTTAGTGGATATCTGTTAACATCACATTTAATCTTACATCTTAATTCTATTAAATTTGTATGGAAGAATTAAAGCTCGTCTATAGTTCTAGACAAAATGGAAACAGCTTCTTGCCAAAATCTTTCTTTAAGTTATACCAGCATAGAAGAATTAGTTGTCATGTTTATCAACTGACTTGAGAAGGTTAAAGGGGAATAACTAGGCTATTTAAAACTTATTTATGAGACTATATACCAGTTGGAATGCTTTGATCTTCCTGATTAAAATGGATGAAACAATAAAAAATTAAAAATTTCATATCAGTGTCCATCAAAAAATTTGGGAAGCCTCTGCTCTGAGAGCCCTACAGACCTTCAATTCATATTAGCAAAATGGTTCTAATTGCAGAGATATTTCTTCTTCATGAGACATATTCAAAGCAGCAAAGAGAGAAAAAAATACCTTTTCCTGACAAATCCCTTTTTATCTCAGAGCAGAAAAAATCTTAGCGAAAAATCACAGTTTAGTTCCCTTATATCTCCTGATCTATACCAGCATTTCTTAATAGGAGACCATGAGGCCTTTGAGCACCCCAGTTTAAATCATGGAAACCAAGTATTTTTTAAATAACTCAAATGGTGAGGGCCACAGCACAAAATTAGAAAGCTGATCAGTAGGGGAAGGGGTACAGGAAGGCAATGAGATTGATAGGCAACCATGGTCAGAGAAAGTTTAAGAAACACTGATCAGCACAAAATGTATTATTTATCCCAATTAGTTTAGCATAATTTTGGCTCAACTCTTCTCTGTCAACATTGCCCCACAATGCTCCACTATCAAACACTAGTGAAGTCTGAGAAAGCAGCTTCCAATATAACTCAATTGAGTTTCCCACAGAAGAAATCAGAGTTTTTAATATTTTGCAGATGTACCAAATATAAAAATAACATACAAAGCAGAAAAAAAACAGAGAAGCTGCTGTTACAGAGACAGAGAATAGAGTCTTTTTATGCATATCTTCTCTTTCCTGCCACCTATTCACCAGGTCCTCAGTGATTCCTAAGGCAGCCCTGCTCAACCTTTAGATACAGCTTGAAAACCAATAGGCCACTGTCCTACAATCTGAGAGATGGAAAATACACCAGGGCCAAATGAGAATCATCTCCAGGATACAAAGGTGGTTAATTTAAGACATAAATTAATGTACCTGACTATTTGTACATATAAGTAATGAAAGAAGAAAAACATTTCTTAGAATTATTCCTTAGTAAAATGGTTGTAGCAGAAAGGTGAGACTGTTACCCCTTTTTATTTATGGAATATAATATATAGTGACAAAAATTATATTTGAACTTACATGTAGAAGAGTAGGAACAAGGAAAATTATTTGGAATTGGTAAATGTGAAAAATTAATTTCTACTGTTAAAAAAGGTATAAGTAATTTTTTACTCATATGAATATGTTCATAGAATCTGAGGCTGTAAGCTAAATGACATATAAAAGTACCAAAGTTGATCAAAGTCTAATTGACAAAAATAAGATGCTTCTAAAGCATGATATCACAAAAATGTATTCAATTTCTTTTTCAGAATTCAATCTAATTCTGATACTGAACTATCATTTCTTTATTCAATCAGTTTAAAACTTTCATAGTTTAATTTGTGGTGCCTGAAAATATTCTGATGTGTTGAATGTAGGGCAATCAGAGTTCAATCCTAAATAGAGAAACTTCTTCTCTCACACCCCCTCTCTCACTCATGCACACACATTTGAACTGGAACCGTTTACATGCTGCAATTAAGCTAATTATCCTCTTCTTCTGAGTTGGACGGAAATTAAAGTAGCCAGAGAAAAGCCACACAAATGTGGAATAATGTACAAATCCCACACAGACAGTGATTTTTCCAGAATTTGATTATTTTCTCTTGTCTCTGTTAAATAAAAGGAACTTTTAGAAGTCATGGGATGTTATGGAGGTGAGGGTAAGCATCATTATAGATTATATCATGAGATGACTGGAATATTCTCTTTGAGGCTTTAAAAATAAAGTTGTTCGGGGACTGGAGAGACAGCATGGAGGTAAAGCGTTTGCCTTTCATGAAGAAGATTGGTGGTTTGAACCCGGGCATCCCATATGGTCCCCTGTGCCTGCCAGGGGCGATTTCTGAGCATAGAACCAGGAGTAACCTCTGTGTGCTGCCAGGTGTAACCCCCCCAAAATAAACCAAAAATAAATAAATAAATAAATAAATAAATAAATAAATAAATAAATAAATAAAGTTGTTCAGGCCAGCCATGCCTCAGAGGGAAGAATACCCTTCCTTGTTCCTTGAACTCTGGTTTGGGTAAATCAACTAAGGTTCTGAGATACAGAGACTAACTGTTAAGTGCCCTAACATGACTGAGGTATTAAACATGTTCTCACAAAAGTTTTTCATGGATTAATGATAATCCAAATGTTAAATTATTGGATTAGTAATGATCCAAATGGTGAGACAACTCAAAAACAATTAGTTAGCTACTCTGTGACTACAGTGTTTATTATCCTCAGATGACAAGAAATGGATCAACAGTAACAAGGAGATCAACAATGAAACCAGGAAATACCAATATCAATAATTAGACTACTCATCTCCATCAGCCCAATTTGTATGGGAGAATCCCAACTAGTTTAGGATATTGATTGTCACTTTCGTTTGACCTATCAACATTACCCAGAGAGACCAGTAAAAATGTAGCTTGTTATCAAAAACGAAATAGAATACTGGAGTGAGAATACAGTGGTTAGAGCACTTGCCTTCCATGTGGCCAGCCAATGTTTCATTCTTGTCCTCCTATGTCATCAGCCAAGCATAGCCAGGAGAGAATACTGAGTACAGAACCAGAAGTAACCTATGATAACTTCAGGATGTGAGCCCAAGATAAAAGAGAGAGAAATAAAAGAAATAGAATTTGACAAATAGAGTGATGATCATTTGAAGCAAAGCACAAATAACATAATCCTGTTGAAATACATAGAAATGTTCTTTACAGACGCCATTTTCAGGGAGGGACTTCAGAGCATAAAAACCGGCTATCCTTTGCAAAAGCTGGCTCCCTGTGTGTGACACCAGGCGGGGAAAATCCGCGAAAGTACACCGGCCCAGTGGGGCTCAGCTGTGAAAGACTGTGAGTGTGACCTGTCTATGTCTGTCTACTGTCCTCTTGCGTGAAACTCTTGCGAGTGGGGCAAAAAGAGCCTCCAGAAACCTCGCTCGCCCAGACGCCATTTTCAGGGAGGGACTTCAGAGCATAAAAACCGGCTATCCTTTGCAAAAGCTGGCTCCCTGTGTGTGACACCAGGCGGGGAAAATCCGCGAAAGTACACCGGCCCAGTGGGGCTCAGCTGTGAAAGACTGTGAGTGTGACCTGTCTATGTCTGTCTACTGTCCTCTTGCGTGAAACTCTTGCGAGTGGGGCAAAAAGAGCCTCCAGAAACCTCGCTCGCCCAGACGCCATTTTCAGGGAGGGACTTCAGAGCATAAAAACCGGCTATCCTTTGCAAAAGCTGGCTCCCTGTGTGTGACACCAGGCGGGGAAAATCCGCGAAAGTACACCGGCCCAGTGGGGCTCAGCTGTGAAAGACTGTGAGTGTGACCTGTCTATGTCTGTCTACTGTCCTCTTGCGTGAAACTCTTGCGAGTGGGGCAAAAAGAGCCTCCAGAAACCTCGCTCGCCCAGACGCCATTTTCAGGGAGGGACTTCAGAGCATAAAAACCGGCTATCCTTTGCAAAAGCTGGCTCCCTGTGTGTGACACCAGGCGGGGAAAATCCGCAAAAGTACACCGGCCCAGTGGGGCTCAGCTGTGAAAGACTGTGAGTGTGACCTGTCTATGTCTGTCTACTGTCCTCTTGCGTGAAACTCTTGCGAGTGGGGCAAAAAGAGCCTCCAGAAACCTCGCTCGCCCAGACGCCATTTTCAGGGAGGGACTTCAGAGCATAAAAACCGGCTATCCTTTGCAAAAGCTGGCTCCCTGTGTGTGACACCAGGCGGGGAAAATCCGCGAAAGTACACCGGCCCAGTGGGGCTCAGCTGTGAAAGACTGTGAGTGTGACCTGTCTATGTCTGTCTACTGTCCTCTTGCGTGAAACTCTTGCGAGTGGGGCAAAAAGAGCCTCCAGAAACCTCGCTCGCCCAGACGCCATTTTCAGGGAGGGACTTCAGAGCATAAAAACCGGCTATCCTTTGCAAAAGCTGGCTCCCTGTGTGTGACACCAGGCGGGGAAAATCCGCGAAAGTACACCGGCCCAGTGGGGCTCAGCTGTGAAAGACTGTGAGTGTGACCTGTCTATGTCTGTCTACTGTCCTCTTGCGTGAAACTCTTGCGAGTGGGGCAAAAAGAGCCTCCAGAAACCTCGCTCGCCCAGACGCCATTTTCAGGGAGGGACTTCAGAGCATAAAAACCGGCTATCCTTTGCAAAAGCTGGCTCCCTGTGTGTGACACCAGGCGGGGAAAATCCGCGAAAGTACACCGGCCCAGTGGGGCTCAGCTGTGAAAGACTGTGAGTGTGACCTGTCTATGTCTGTCTACTGTCCTCTTGCGTGAAACTCTTGCGAGTGGGGCAAAAAGAGCCTCCAGAAACCTCGCTCGCCCAGACGCCATTTTCAGGGAGGGACTTCAGAGCATAAAAACCGGCTATCCTTTGCAAAAGCTGGCTCCCTGTGTGTGACACCAGGCGGGGAAAATCCGCGAAAGTACACCGGCCCAGTGGGGCTCAGCTGTGAAAGACTGTGAGTGTGACCTGTCTATGTCTGTCTACTGTCCTCTTGCGTGAAACTCTTGCGAGTGGGGCAAAAAGAGCCTCCAGAAACCTCGCTCGCCCAGACGCCATTTTCAGGGAGGGACTTCAGAGCATAAAAACCGGCTATCCTTTGCAAAAGCTGGCTCCCTGTGTGTGACACCAGGCGGGGAAAATCCGCGAAAGTACACCGGCCCAGTGGGGCTCAGCTGTGAAAGACTGTGAGTGTGACCTGTCTATGTCTGTCTACTGTCCTCTTGCGTGAAACTCTTGCGAGTGGGGCAAAAAGAGCCTCCAGAAACCTCGCTCGCCCAGACGCCATTTTCAGGGAGGGACTTCAGAGCATAAAAACCGGCTATCCTTTGCAAAAGCTGGCTCCCTGTGTGTGACACCAGGCGGGGAAAATCCGCGAAAGTACACCGGCCCAGTGGGGCTCAGCTGTGAAAGACTGTGAGTGTGACCTGTCTATGTCTGTCTACTGTCCTCTTGCGTGAAACTCTTGCGAGTGGGGCAAAAAGAGCCTCCAGAAACCTCGCTCGCCCAGACGCCATTTTCAGGGAGGGACTTCAGAGCATAAAAACCGGCTATCCTTTGCAAAAGCTGGCTCCCTGTGTGTGACACCAGGCGGGGAAAATCCGCGAAAGTACACCGGCCCAGTGGGGCTCAGCTGTGAAAGACTGTGAGTGTGACCTGTCTATGTCTGTCTACTGTCCTCTTGCGTGAAACTCTTGCGAGTGGGGCAAAAAGAGGCTCAGAGGAGCACGGCCGCTCCGCTTCGCTACGCGGCCGTGCACTCTTTCTAAGGAAAGAACTCCATTGCAACAAGAAGGAAAAATCACACTAAGAACGGCGCTATATCACAGAAGCAAACATTTCTCTCTGGACTGTCTTCTCTGTTACATGCTCGGGCCTAAGATTTGACCCAGTGTGAGGCTTCATCCACGGAGGACTCCCCTCCCTTAGAGGCAAGTCAGCCCATCCAGAAAGGGAGGAGCCAGAGGAGTGTGCTGCCTACATCATATAGACAATGAATACCACTACAACACGTAGAAAAACCCACAATACAAATGTGACAATGGGGAAACAGCACAGGCCAGCATCAGACATAGAGAATGAAGATGACAATTCTGAGGACCAGATAATGACTGAACAACTAATCAACCTCTCAGATAAGGACTTTAGACTAGCAATATGGAAGGTGCTCAACAGACTCCAAGAAACCATGGATCGAGTTGAACAGAACACTAATAAGAACCAAGAAAATATGAAGGCAGAAATGACAAAACTCCAAACTGAAATAACATGTCAACTAACAGGCCTGAAAAACTCAGTAAACGAAGTGAATGACAAAATGGATAAGCTCTGGGACAGGGTATCAGAAGCTGAGAATAGACTTGGTGCTGTGGAAGATGAGATACATAACAATTCCATACAGCAGGAGAGATTGGACAAAAAACTTAAAGCAAATGAGCAGACAATGGAAAAATTAGTCAAAGAATGGGAACAGACGAAAATAGAAGTCTATGATAAGATCAACAGAAACAACTTAAGAATCATTGGAGTCCCAGAGACCCAGGAAGAAAATTTCCAGGAAGAATCAATGGTCAAGAACATCATTAAAGAGAAACTTCCAGAGCTAAAGAATATATGTGATCAAATCCTGCATGCCCGAAGAGTACCAACCAAAAGAGACCCCAGAAAAACCACCCCAAGACACATCCTAGTCACAATGACAAATCCCACAGATAGAGACAGAATTCTGAAAACAGCAAGATCAAAAGGGGAAATCATGTTCAAGCAAGCTTCCCTGAGATTTACAGCAGACCTGTCACCAGAAACGCTCAATGCCAGAAAGCAGTGGTGGGATATTGTGACAAGACTGAATGAAATGAATGCTTCACCCAGAATACTATACCCAGCAAAACTCACTTTCCAGTTTGATGGAAGAATACATGGTTTCACAGACAAAAAACAGCTCAGAAACTTCACAGACACAAAACCAGTCTTAAGAGAAAAACTGAAAGACCTAATCTAAGACAAGACTACCCAAAAGACACACCAAATTTTGAAATAAAGATGGCGTTAAATCCCAGGACAATTCTTTCTCTCAACGTCAATGGACTAAATGCACCAGTTAAGAGACACAGAGTGGCTAAATGGATCAAAAAACTCAATCCAACCTTCTGCTGCCTACAAGAAACGCACCTGAATAGTCAGAACAAACATAGACTCAAAATAAAAGGCTGGAGAAAAGTTATCCAAGCAAACAACACCCATAAAAAAGCTGGAGTGGCCATACTAATATCAGATAATGCAAACTTTATACTCAGGAAGGTTGTAAGGGACAAAGACGGACATTTTATATTAATCAAGGGGTACGTAGAGCAGGAAGAATTCACTCTCCTAAACATATATGCACCGAATGAGGGGCCAGCAAAATATTTAATACAACTGCTGACAAATCTGAAAAATAATATCAACAACAACACAATAATTGTGGGGGACCTAAACACGGCTTTGTCAACACTGGACAGGTCAACCAGACTGAAACCCAACAAGAATATACTAGACCTGAGGAGAGAAATGGAAGAAAGAGGCCTAGTGGATATATATAGGACACTCCATCCCCAGAAACCTGGATACACATTCTTCTCCAATGTACATGGTACATTCTCCAGAATAGACTACATGCTGGCACATAAAACATACCTCCATAAGATCAAGAGGATAGAAATTTTGCAGACTACCTTCGCTGACCACAAGGCTCTGAAATTATTTGTGAACTCCAAAGGGACTCAGAAGAAACACTTTAACACCTGGAAGTTAAACAGCCTCATGCTCAATAACCAGTGGGTCCGAGATGAAATCAAGGAGGAAATAAAAAGGTTCCTGGAAACAAATGACAATAAAGACACAAACTCTCAGAACTTATGGGACACAGCAAAAGCAGTACTGAGAGGAAAATTTATAGCTTTGCAAGCACACATCAGGAAGGAAGAAGGAGCTTACCTGAGTAGCTTAATGACACAGCTAATAGAACTAGAAAATGCTCAACAAAAGGACCCAAGAATAGGAAGACAGAAGGAAATAACAAAGCTGAGAGCAGAAATCAACGAAGTGGAAACTCAAAAAACAATCCGAAAGATCAACGAAAGCAGAAGTTGGTTCTTTGAAAAAATAAACAAGATTGATAGACCACTGGCAAACCTAACAAAGAAAGAGAGAGAGAGAAACTTGATAACTCGTATCAGGAATGAAAAAGGAGAGATCACTACTGATATGACAGAGATTCAAAGGGTAATCAGAAACTACTTTGAAAAACTCTACGCCACTAAAAATGAGAACCTGGAAGAAATGGATAAATTCTTGGACTCTTATAATCTTCCACGGTTGAAGGAAGAGGATGTAGCATATCTAAACACCCCCATCACCATTGATGAAATTAAAACAGTAATCAAATGTCTGCCGAAAAACAAAAGCCCAGGTCCAGATGGATTCACTAATGAATTCTATCAAACTTTCCAAGAGGAACTACTGCCAATCTTGGCAAGACTCTTTCATGAAATTGAACAAACAGAAACACTTCCAAATAGCTTTTATGAAGCCAACATCACCTTGATACCTAAACCAGACAGAGACGCTACCAAAAAAGAAAATTACAGACCAATATCACTGATGAATGCAGATGCAAAGATCCTCAACAAAATCCTGGCAAATAGGATTCAATGCCTCATTAAGAAGATCATCCACTACGATCAAGTAGGTTTCATCCCAGGAATGCAAGGCTGGTTTAACATCCGTAAATCTATCAATATAATACACAACATCAATAACAAGAAAAATAAAAACCACATGATCATATCAATAGATGCAGAGAAAGCATTTGATAAGGTCCAACACCCATTCTTGATCAAAACTCTCAGCAAGATGGGAATGGAGGGAACCTTTCTCAATATAGTGAAGGCCATCTACCACAAGCCAGTGGCAAATATTATCCTCAATGGAGAAAAACTGAAAGCCTTCCCTCTAAATTCTGGCACAAGACAAGGCTGTCCTCTCTCACCACTCCTATTCAACATAGCACTGGAAGTACTTGCTATAGCGATTAGGCAAGAAAAGGATATCAAGGGAATCCAGATAGGAAAGGAAGAAGTCAAGCTCTCACTGTTTGCAGATGACATGATACTCTACTTAGAAAACCCTAAAGACTCTATCAAAAAGCTTCTAGAAACAATAGACTCATATAGCAAGGTGGCAGGCTACAAAATTAACACACAAAAATCAATGGCCTTTCTATACACCAACAGTAATAAAGAAGAAATGGACATTAAGAAAACAACCCCATTCACAATAGTACCACACAAACTCAAATATCTTGGAATCAACTTGACTAAATATGTGAAGGACCTATACAAAGAAAACTATAAAACTCTGCTCCAAGAAATAAGAGAGGACACACGGAAATGGAAACGCATACCCTGCTCATGGATTGGCAGGATTAACATCATCAAAATGTCAATACTCCCCAAGGCATTATACAGATTTAATGCCATCCCTCTAAAGATACCCATGACATTCTTCAAAGAAGTGGATCAGACACTTTTGAAATTCATTTGGAACAATAAACACCCTCGAATAGCTAAAGCAATCATTGGGAAAAAGAATATGGGAGGAATTACTTTTCCCAACTTTAAACTGTACTACAAAGCAACAGTTATCAAAACAGCATGGTATTGGAATAAGGATAGGTCCTCAGATCAGTGGAATAGGCTTGAATACTCAGAAAATGTTCCCCAGAGATACAACCATCTAATTTTTGATAAAGGAGCAGGAAATCCTAAATGGAGCAGGGAAAGCCTCTTCAACAAGTGGTGTTGGCACAATTGGATAGCCACTTGCAAAAAATTAAACTTAGACCCCCAGCTAACATCATGTACAAAGGTAAAATCCAAATGGATTAAAGACCTCGATATCAGCCCCAAAACCATAAGGAGGAAACTGCACTCTCCAAGCAAGTGAAAGCAGAGATTAACAGATGGGAATATATTAAGCTGAGAAGCTTCTGCACCTCAAAGGAAATAGTGCCCAGGATACAAGAGCCACCCACTGAGTGGGAGAAACTATTCACCCAATACCCATCAGATAAGGGGCTAATCTCCAAAATATACAAGGCACTGACAGAACTTTACAAGAAAAAAACATCTAACCCCATCAAAAAATGGGGAGAAGAAATGAACAGACACTTTGACAAAGAAGAAATACGCATGGCCAAAAGACACATGAAAAAATGTTCCACATCACTAATCATCAGGGAGATGCAAATCAAAACAACGATGAGATACCACCTCACACCCCAGAGAATGGCACACATCACAAAGAATGAGAATAAACAGTGTTGGCGGGGATGTGGAGAGAAAGGAACTCTTATCCACTGCTGGTGGGAATGCTGTCTAGTTCAACCTTTATGGAAAGCGATATGGAGATTCCTCCAAAAACTGGAAATCGAGCTCCCATACGATCCAGCTATACCACTCCTAGGAATATACCCTAGGAACACAAAAATACAATACAAAAACCCCTTCCTTACACCTATATTCATTGCAGCTCTATTTACCATAGCAAGACTCTGGAAACAACCAAGATGCCCTTCAACAGACGAATGGCTAAAGAAACTGTGGTACATATACACAATGGAATATTATGCAGCTGTCAGGAGAGATGAAGTCATGAAATTTTCCTATACATGGATGTACATGGAATCTATTATGCTGAGTGAAATAAGTCAGAGAGAGAGAGAAAAACGCAGAATGGTCTCACTCATCTATGGGTTTTAAGAAAAATGAAAGACACCCTTGTAATAATAATTTTCAGACACAAAAGAGAAAAGAGCTGGAAGTTCCAGCTCACCTCAGGAAGCTCACCACAAAGAGTGATGAGTTTAGTTAGAGAAATAACTACATTTTGAACTGTCCTAATATTGAGAATGTATGAGGGAAATGTAGAGCCTGTTTAGGGTACAGGCGGGGGTTGGGTGGGGAGGAGGGTGATTTGGGACTTGGGTGATGGGAATGTTGCACTGGTGATGGGTGGTGTTCCTTTTATGACTGAAACCCAAACACAATCATGTATGTAATCAAGGTGTTTAAATAAAAAAAAAAAATTAAAAAAAAAACAAAAAAAAAAAACTGAAAATTGAGCTCCCATATGATCCAGCTATACCTCTCCTAGGGATATGCCATAGGAACACAAAAATGAAACACAAAAATCTCTTCCTCATACCTATATTCATTGCCACACTATTTACAATAGCTAGACTCTGGAAACAACCAAGATGCCCTTCAACAGCTGAATGGCTAAAGGAGCTGTGGTACATATACACAATGAAATATTATGCAGCTGTCAGGAGAGTTGAAGTCATAAAATTTCCCTATACATGAATGGACATGGAAACTATCATGCTGAGTAAAATAAGTCAGAGGGGGAGAGAAACACATACAGAATAGTCTCAGTTATCTATGGGTTTTAAGAAAAATAAAAGGGGCCGGGCAGTGGCGCTGGAGGTAAGGTGCCTGCCTTACCTGCGCTAGCCTAGAAAAAAAAAAAAAAAAAAAAAAAAAAAAAGAAATGTTCTTTAGACAGTTAGAAGAGCTAAGATTGATGGACTCACATTTCAAGGCCTCTGACTATCATGATTTCAGCATTATGAAATATATAGCCTAAGTTGTAGCCACTAAAGAGTGATCTAGAAATTTGATTTCATAATATAAGCATGCATGCTCCTTCGAATCTCAGAATTATATAAATCTTGAAAACAATAGAAGCTAAATGTGAACATTTGCAGTAACAACATCTTTCTATTTATTTATTAAACTATAATCTAACTATATGGCATGGCAAATTAATTTTCCTGGTTTCTCAGCAATCAACTATTTAATTTAGGCTCAGGTAATAGAATATAAAATTCATTTATTATATGTAGTAAATTCAGTTGGCCTTCTGATAGGACCGTCACTGTAGTGAGAGAGTATCTTGAAGAAAGATATGGTCACTTCTTGATTTATAAGTGCTTAACTGAGTCATTAGGCCAATGAGTTGTCAAACATAGCTGAAATAAAAATTGAACAGAGGTACTTTCCTCTTGCTAAAAAATAATCCTTACTCTAACTAATTAGACATAAAACAATTTTATGTACATGAAAATTAATGAAAAAAGAAAGCCTACTCTTCAAACATGGTTTTTACCAGAGCCTTGAATACTATTTCCAGTTTATTTTCTTCTTTTCAGTGGATCAACTGACAACCAAAGATGACCCACAAATCCCCTCTCAGATGCCTCCTCTCAGCCCCAGTTCAAGATCCTGAGGAGGGGGTTGGGGAAACACAGAGCAAAGGCAGAATTCGGCCTATGTTTGCTTCTTTGTGCCACAGTACAAATAATGATCCCACTAGGAAGAGTCTGGGGAATAATGTTTCTTTGTTTTGGGGCTGCCTGCACACCTGCGGGGTCAGTGCTTGCTTTGTTTTGTGTCTTTCTCGGATGCCAGACAAGAGCAGAAAGCAATTCTTGTTATTGCTTTGTGATTCAATAGTCCAAACTATTCTGACGCCCACAAAACGTGGGCTGAAATGTGTGTGCCACTCAATACATCTACCAGAACTCTGAGCAATTATTAATATATTTTTCTGTTTCATATTTTGTATCAATGTTGGTTAGGAAAATTTTAGACCGTAATGTTCATCCCGTTGCTATGGAACCCCATCAGCCAGTATTGTATTCACCATGATACCATGAAAGATTGCTTCTCTGAGATTGTTTTTTCATAGAATTTAAGTGAATATCTTATCATACCAAAGAAACCCTCCACCTACTTTCTCCTTTTGCTGTTGACCAAAGTAGAAAAATATTAGCTTTTTGAAAATACTCAGGAAAACTACAACTAAAAAATTGTATTGAAAAGGTCAAAGTTTTAATATTTGGGGGTACACAGTGGAACACAGTGGTTTCTGGCTCTACATTCAGGAATTATTCCAGGGTTGCTCAGGAAACCATGTGGATTGGCAGGGATCAGACCTAAGTTGGCTGCATATGAGGCAAACATCCTACCTGCTATAAAATTGCTCTAATTCCAAAGGTTGTTAACTTATTCATCTGGTGATGTTATTATAATTTTGGCATTACATTGGCACAAGTGAATACGATATTAATTACCCTAAATAGGTCAAGTTAAATTGGCTCTCCCTATATATGAATAAATTGTAATGAAAGTGTTGCAGATTTTGTGATACATAAGATAGGAGCATTACTATATTTCTTTAGTTGATAACATCGTGTTCTACAAGGTCACTATGACTAGAACACAGAGTGTAGGATTCCTGAGTAAATATCCCAGTACTTTCTGCAATTTTTTTCAGCAATCAAAAATTAAATTTAGCTTATCTTTCAGACTTTAGATACAGTCTTTTCACTCTGAATATGTCCTTTCTGGGTTTAATTTCTATGCTGTAAATTGCTTGCCTCTCAGGGCACTGAGAATGAGCAGCTGTCAGTTTTAGTTTGGGGTTTGTTTATTTATTTATTTATTTATTTATTTATTTATTTATTTGGAGTTTGTGAGAGGCATCATGAAATATCATCACCTAATCTAGCATTGACTGCTAGCATATCTACTGGTATATCATAAACAATGAAACATCTACTTTATTTGCACCACTGTTGGATAATTGGAATATTCAGAGCACACATGTAACAGAAATCATATTTCAACAAATTTTGAAACCAAAAGTTTCCTTTATATGGATAAACATTTCTATCATGTCTTTCTGTAATTTCTGATGAACATTTTTAGAGAGAAATCCATGTAATATCGTTTAGTTTAACAGTTGGTGAAAATATTGCAAAGAACATTTCAATTCTAAGAGCTTATTTTCTACCTGGACAGACACTTACATTCTTAGAAAATGTAAAATGTTTATGTTTTAAATTTTTCTTTTAAACATGATTCGGAAGCCTGCCATTCAACAAGTTAAGAGTGCCTTGAATCTAAATGGAGAGTACAGGACAATTACATTTCTGCCTGTGGAGGGGAAGAGAGCCAGGGAACAGGTGTTGCAGTTAGGAATATTGCAGTTAGAAACTATTTGAAAAGTCTGAATTATTAAAGTAAGACTACAGAGAGCTAAACAGATTCATAGAATTAAGTTTAAAGCCTAGGAAAAGTGCCCTTCTCAGATCAAGATTCAATGTCATGTAACGTTATTTTTAATATTCTGAAAGACAATGGAGAGATGGAGGGGGATTCTGAAAGTAGAAATTGAAGAAATCAGTGGAAGAGGTCTGTAAATAACCACAAGTCATTGCAATTTAAAGGAAACTAGTATCCGGTACACAGAGATGGCAGAAATTATACACCCCTTCAAGCAATTTCACTTCTAGATTTCAGAAATGATGATGCCACATATTCAGGTTTTGATTGTAATTGAATTATATTCATTACAATACTGTTGAACTCTCTGTTGTATAATTGTAGAGTTACCACATAAATCCCTTCATCAAGAATTTCAAAGATTCTTTCACCACTATCCTATGCTCTCTTCCTCTCTCCACTGTCCAGTTCTCAGATCTAACAACTACTTCTCAGGGTTTGTTTCTGGTGTCTAATCCCTTTATTTGTCTCTTTAGATTCCACTTATAAGCCATATCATCTCATCTGATATTTATCTCTTACTTTCTGATTCACTTCTTATAATACAATACTCTCAATTCTATCCAACAAGCAGCTAACTGCAAAATTTGACCAATTTTCTTATCTGATATTATCAGATTTTCCCCTACATTTTCCCATAATATTCCCATAACATCCTCATATGTATTTTCTTAATATAATCCCATATATTCTATTGGATATATACATTAAAATTTCCTTATTCACTCATCTTTTAATGTGTACTTAGGATTTTTCTAGATCTTAAGTATTGGAAGTAGTGCTAAGTTAAATTTATTCATACATATGTCATTTAGATTGATGTTTTTGTGTCCTTGAGGTAGATGTTCATAAGTAAAATTTCTGGGTGATATGAAAGTTCTGTTTATAATGTTTTTAGTCATCTCCAAACAATTTTTCAAAGTGTCTGAATCATCAGAATTGAGTGAAAATTCTTTTTTAAACTTTTTTATCACAGTCCTACCAGCACTTATTTTCAGAGTTTTTTTTTTTTAATATGGACTATTATTGCTAGTGAATTCCAGTTTAAATGATTTTATCATTGCATAACATGATCTTGCTTTTTGGGGTCCACACCCTGTGACACTCAGGGGTTACTCTCGGCTATGCACTCAAAAATCACTCCTGGATAGTGGTACCATATGGAACACCAGGGATTGAACCATTCTGTTTGGTCCATCCTGGATCCACCACATGCAAGGCAAACACCCTACCTCTGAGCTAACACTCCAGGCCTTGCATAGTCATGGTCCTCACCATTCTCAGATGATTCTCAGCTAATTTCATGATAATATTCTATTTATATAAAGAGAAGGAGGAGATTATTACTGTTGAAATTGGGACCGGCGAGGTGGCGCTAGAGGTAAGATGTGTGCCTTGCAAGCGCTAGCCAAGGAACGACCAAGGTTCAATCATATGGTCCCTCCAAGCCAGGGGCAATTTCTGAGCGCTTAGCCAGGAGTAACCTCTGAGCATAAAACGGGTGTGGCCCGAACCCCCCTCCCCAAATTAATAAGAAATAGAAAGAAATAGGGGAACTCAATTACAAGAAATATAACAATAAAATGAGCACAGGGTCTGACTCAGTGTACCCTGGACAAAATGATCAGTTCATCAAAATGATGTGAAAGCAAGCTGAGAATTTTTCCATCAATTATTAAGGGGAAACTGGACTTTTTAAATTTCTCAGTATCTATTTATTTCACTCATTAAAATTAAAGCTAATTTTAGTTTTCAATATAACTTCAGGATATTTTGCTATATAAAGTGTTCATATATTTAGCTACAAAAGCAAGACTTGAATTCACTCAAAAGAATTTTTTTTAAATATCCTGTAATGAAATTGTTTTAGTAGGCATCATTTTCTCTTATTCAAATATAGTTTTCAAGTGTTAATGATCCGGGCCGGCGAGGTGGCGCTAGAGGTAAGGTGTCTGCCTCGCAAGCGCTATCCAAGGAAGGACCACTGTTCAATCCCTGGTGTCCCATATGGTCCCCTTAAGCCAGGGGCAATTTCTGAGCGCTTAGCCAGGAGTAAATGCTGGGCATCAAATGTGTGTGGCCCAAAATAACAAACAAACAAAAAAAGAGTTAATGATCCACCTACCAGACAATTACAAAGAATGAGAAAGAAAAATGAAAGAAACTAAAGAATGAAAGCCCTGCCTCTGTGCTGGGCTCCATAGGTTCTCTCTACTGTTCTAAACCTTTATTACTAGAAGAAGGTCATTTCCATTTTAGAAATGAGGTCACTGATGTTGAAGAATTATAGCAACTCACCCACTGGAACAAATAGTCGGTCCTCAGATGATTATCTACTTAAACGTTCTAGAACTTTCAAGTAAACAAGAATTTCTAGATGTTTGGAAAGCAAGGTAGATGCCTCATTGTAAGTGCACAGAGATTATTTTCATCTGTTATATTGCTCTAAATTTAAAAAAATGTTGTAACTATTTTCATTAATGCAATCTAAATTTTCTACAAGTTGCCAACATCACTGTTTAAATAAAATATAATAAACTGTCCAGTTTAAAAATAATGTTTCATCATTTCCAAATGCATTAGAAAATATTTATTTATTTTTAAATTACACATGACATTGAACAGCATTTATTAAATATTATTGCAACATATTCAGTTATTAACAAAGAGCATACCACTTAACACACACAAAACCATAAATATCAGTATTATTCATTTCTTTTATTTTGCATTTTATAAGTATGAGATTTTTGGAATAATTAATTTGCTTAAGGTCATACAAAAATTAAAAATGTGAAATTTAGGTAGTTCAAGAAGAAAGCTCACACTTTTAATCAATACAATTCCCATATAGCAATATATCAAATATTGGCACATAGCCTAGGCTAAGACATTCTTCTCTGGATAAAACTCTACACAAAATATAATAAAATAGATATTTTATAGATAACTAAAATGCCTAGATTATGAAAGCTGAAATGTTAAAGATGAAATTTCTATGTATTCTTAAATCCATCCATGTACTCCCAGCTTCCCACTACATTGCTTTTAAAGAGGAAATCAAGAAACTAGAAAGATTAAAGACCACGCCCAAGGTCACCTCTTTAGCGTCAAATCTGTTGAAAATTCAAATAAATTTATATGACATATTTCAAGTCATGTCAGAAAATAGGATGCACCCCTTAAAAAATCCAAAAAGGCTATGTTTTTGGAATAGTCTTCTGTATCAGTCTCTATGGTTTAGAGAAAGTTCCAGAAATATTCCCTTAAGAAAACTTCTTATAAAATACAAATTTATTGAGTCATAATTTTTTAAACAAACCTATATAATAAATTTATTTTATGTCATGTTTTTCATGAAAATAAAAGGGTTTATTTCTTTCTCCCCCCAGAGAAGTGAATAAATTTTATTATTCCAGACTTTAATATTAACACTCTCAAAGCTCTAGATATTCTAATTCTGTCACAAAAGAGAAAATTCCCAATAGAGCTAATTATTTGCTTCTAACTGAGATGATATTTTGATATAAGGTTTGATTGAAAATCAATTGATTGAAAATCAATCCTTAAGGACTGAAGAGATAGCACAGCAGAAGAGTATTTGCCTTGCATGCAGTCTATTCAGGAGGATGGTGGTTTGCACCCTGGAATCCCAAATGGTCCCCATGCATACCAGGAGCAATTTCTGAGCTCAGAGCCAGGAGTAACCCCTGAGAGCTGCCGGGTGTGACCAAAAAAATAAAATCATCTTCCACAATATCAAATATGTTGGGACTTAATTTCTATTGGAGATTACTAGTTGAGTCCTAGTGTGTGTCATCTGGAATTAGTTGGTGTTCGGATTTGATGTCTTGATTAAGAATTCATTAGAGAGTTATTGAAGTTAATCTTATTTGCAGAACTTCTCATGTACAATCTAACCATAATACTAGATTAGCGATGGATAGGAATGCGAGCTAGAATATATGGTAATAACCTTCCAATTAATAATCCTTATTACATGGGATCTTCGATATTTCCTAAAATGTTATAATTCACATATTATGCTAAATATTTATGAAGAAAAAATAAAATATATACTACAATTTACTAAATATATTTTATACCTCTTGGGAGATAAATTAATGTAGGTTGTAAAGGCTAACAAGTCACCTCAAATGTCAAAATGATTTGACCTACTAAAAGGCCTTAAATTCATTCTCTCCTTAACTCAGAGTAATAAGGTTTATTTAGAAATATTTCTCAACTATTCACAAGAATCTATGTGTAGAGATGATTGGAGTAACTCCAACAAGACTGAATACCAGTGATGTCCAGAACTTCTGAGTCATCATCAGTTTAAAAATGATCCACTTGTCATAAAGTTCTCTTTCTCCTTTGTTCTATAAAGTGACACAATTGTGACAAATCTTAACAATAAAGATAAAAAAAAATGGGTTGGGAGATCTAAATGTGGGTAAGATGGAAGTTAGTCCTAAAGCAGAATCATCTTACAATTTTTACCTCTTGACTTACAGGTGAGCAAGAAATACATTGTATTTATGAATTTGTCTTTATCATCATTCTAGTCAGCATACCAATGAAAAAGGATCATCGAATACATTTTCATAATCATTGTGACTTTTCCACGACTCATTATAGTTTCCTATTCAGATGTAATTCTAATACTTTTGCAATAGGCTTTATCATTTAAATAACTACATTTCTTGCCATGTATGAAGAGTTAAAATAAGAGCAGAATGAATTTGCCAGAATTTTCCAGAAAGGCACTTAAAAATGACAAATCTGATTGAAATATAACTTGAAAATTATTATTAGATTGAATCTTAAGGAAACTTGAAACTCATACATGTAAGTCATTAAATACAGCAAGTGAGAAACAAGAAGAGGAAAAGGTGTTGGTGTTGCAACGAGAGTTTAGGAATGAAGACAGAGAAGAAAATAAATCAAGAAGGAAGGACGTTAAAACATGAAGAAAACAGGGTTCAGAGCTTTCAATACTGAACTTATTCAAGGTAAACTTGCTGTATTTCTCCTGTTAACCTGATATTATTTTTGTGATTTTATACAGATAAAGAATCTGGTTAAATAAAAATAACTAAGCTTAGACAAGTCCAATATTGACATTAATGTAATATTTTCCCTAAAATGTCATATTATGATAGATAAGATCATAATAATCACTTTAGAGAGAATTTTATGTGTGAATTTCAAAAGAAATAATAATCCTATCTTACTATGTAGGTAAAGGATCTAAATCATGAAAAAGTTTATTTACACTAATATCCCCTTTAGTTTTGCCTGTTCTTTTTACCAAAATTTTATAAAAGTAATTATACATGATTTAAAAATTACTTATAAAAACTACTTAAAAATTACTCTAAAATCAGCCAAGTGAAAGGAGTTGCATAGCATGAATTCTATGCATAGAAATAAAATAGAACTCTAAATAAGGACTTAGAATGATAAATTAGTGACAGAGATGCTGAATCCTTAAGCCTAAATATTACCTGCCTAATATACATTTAATATCTAAAAACCTTTATTGACAAAATGGACAAAATAAGATGTAGCTGTTGCTTCCACACTCATTATACCACCCATATCTTACTTAGTAAGATGTATAATTTCATACTTTACCACCTTAATGTGACTACCTTAATGTGTCACTCTGGAGAATCCCAGATTCTTTTTTTTTTTAGCACGTATTTTACTTTACCTCTCTTTATTTCTCAATAAATTTTTATACTTCAAAAATAAAAAAATAGGCTCGGGATCCAAGCAGTGGCGCAGCGGTAGGGCATTTATTTGCCTTTATTGCAGCTGACCTAGGACGGACTAGGTTCATTCCCCTGGAGTCCCATATGTCCTACAAGCCAGGAGTAATTTCTGAGCACATAGTACCTTGGGCAGCATCTGCCAGTGTCCTCCCCACCCACACCTGTGATCAGGTCAGGACTGAGCAGGAGACAGACCCTCCCCTCCCCACAGCTGACACACAGAGACCACTTCCATTCCTTGCCTACCTCTCCTGACAGCCCCAGGGATGTGGCTTCAATGCCTTCTGCCACTGAGTGGAGAGCTGAAAGGGCTGGGCACTTAATCTCCTCTCCCTGCCTTAAACTTGGTAGAGAAGTACTCAGAACTGACCCCACCAGGGCCTCGTGACCTTTTTCCTCACACTGAAGAAGTCAGCAATAATCTCTCACTGTGTAATCAAGCTCCTTCCTTACCCACCCCACACTGAAACAGGAGCTTCTTGGCCATAGGTCAGGGTGACTGGGGGCCTGGGAATGCTGCCATTGGAGGCTGCTCACTCTTTGTCTTCATTAAATGTGACAAGGAAAAAAACATAAAGGCTATTGTATTTCC
The DNA here is from genome assembly GCF_024139225.1 of Suncus etruscus. NCBI lineage: Eukaryota > Metazoa > Chordata > Mammalia > Eulipotyphla > Soricidae > Suncus > Suncus etruscus. Next base: position 25,604,913 of record NC_064849.1, read on the forward strand.
AATAGGATAATAGGTGAGGGTAGCAGTCTGCCCTTTGGCCACTGTAAATTAAAAGTAAATAAGAGTACACTAACAGGAGACCGAGAACCTTGACTATGCAATCTACTTGATCTCTCTATTTACAAACTCAGTCTAATTAGAGTTCCTTTGTTTAAACAGGAAATGATGATTATGAATTATGAGAATCAGTATCTAGGGGATAAATAAATCTGTAGAGCCAAGTAAGAATGGCAATAAAGGACCCAAAAGTTGACATACTCAGAAAATTATAATAAGGTATTTTTCCTATTAGAGGAAAAGGAAAATGTGCAAGGAATAAGAAAGCAAATAAGACTGTATGAAAGGAAGATCGATGATATAAAGAAGAATAAGCAAAAGATTAAAGATACCAATATAGGAATGCCAAATTAAATGGAATCTGAATTGATGCTATTCAATTTAAATTTATATGTGAAAAAATATGAACAATTTCCAAAATTTGATTATAAAAGGACCAGGAGAAAAAGTGTATATGAGAAAAGATAAGACAAATTTAAAACAGAAATTAATAGTCAATATAAGAGATTGTTGTAATTAAAAATAAAACAGAATTTATAAGTATGTAGATTTAAAGGGATATCTGTACTCCAGGCAAAAATAATAAAAAAAGATGAAAAGAGGAAAAAAATATTTTTTATTTATTTCCTAGGAACATTTTTGAAGTTTATGGATAAAATAGTTTTAGATCAATTTGAGCAAAAGTAACAGATTGTATACACCCCCGTCAATTCCGCCACAAAGAATAAAAACAATGAATAAAACTTATTGCAGTCAGAAAATAGTGAAGTAACATTGGCCTGAAACAGTGGTTACCTTAAACTTTTATCTTATCTCACACTTTATAAACAAACTGTGTTAAAATTGGATTTTAAGAATGTAAACATCTATATTTTTAGGTATAAAATATTTCATTCTGACACATCTACCAATTATGTGCAAATAACTTTTTCAATAGTACAACGAACTCCTTAAGAACATTTTAAGCACTATTTTTTCTCTCTCCTTTTAATTTATTTAACTCATCATAATACTCTCTATATCAACCCATCGTTTTTGGGGGGAAGGCCACATCCGATGACGCTCAGGGGTTACTCCTGGCTATGTGCTCAGAAATAGCTCCTGGCTTGGGGGACCTTATAGGAACCGAGGGATCGAACCATGGTCTGTCCTAGGTCAGCCACATGCGAGACAAATGCCCTACCCCTGCTTCACCACTCAGGCCCCTTTAACCACTATTTTATAACCTCTGGCCTGTGGTGTGCATCAAAGAGTTTGTTCTTACTGGATATTGTGTATTCTAGTGTATCGTTTCTTTATATATTATCGATGAATAAAGTCACTCACAATTTGCCTTTCTTCAGACTTATTTTGTTTTATTTATTTTATTTTATTTTATTTTATTTTTTGGTTTTTGGGCCACACTCAGCAGTGCTCAGGGGTTACTCCTGGCTGTCTGCTCATAAATAGCTCCTGGCAGGCACGGGAGACCATCTGGGACACTGGGATTCGAACCAACCACCTTTGGTCCTATCTCTCTGGGCCCCAGACTTATTTTATTTAGCATTCAAATTGTAGCCACAAAAGGCAAGATTTCATCTTCTCTCATAGCTAAGTTGTATCTCCTCCCTTAGGTCTTTATCTACAGATTGGTCTTTGGGCTTTTGGGTTATTATCAGATTCTTGGTTACAGGAAATAATACTACAATGAACATCAATATCCATATATCTTTTCAAATTAATGTTTTTGTGTTTGTGAGATAGATACCTAGGAGTGAACTCACTGAATCATGTAGTAGTTATATTTTTAATTTCTTGAAATTTCTAAACAACAAAGTCAAAGCCAATTTGCATTTGCATTTAAATTAGAGACTAGGCTCCCCTACCTTTCCCTGTCAGTGCAGCAAAAAGAAGGAGGGTGCTAGGGAGATGGGTGATGTTACACTTGGGTCCTTGAGGACAACAAAAACAAAAATGAACAGAACTTTGGTCCACAACTTGCAGAAATAAAGAGTCTTCAAGTTGGCCAGAGCATATGTCCTGGACAAAAGAAAGTAGGGCTGTGCAAGGCAGGTGGCCCAGTTTACTAACAGGATTACAGTACAGTATACAAGATCAGGGGAAGGAGCACTCATACCATTCTTATCTTCAAGGAGAAGTTTCTTTGAACAGTTTCCTTTGCATGTAAACAAAGGCTAGAATTTAAGGGTCTGAAGGAAATTAAGAAGTGTAGCAAACACAAAGAAAACCCAAAAACAACAACAACAATGACAACAATAATCTGGCATTCTGGGGGTAAAAGAGGGAGATGTGGGATGCATGCTGGAAACAGGGTGGAGGGAGGATAACACTAGTGGTGGGATTGCCCCTCATTTATTATCACTATGTACTTGAAAGATTTGTAATTCACTTTGGCCACAATAAAAATTAAAAAAAAAAATCAAAATTAGAGGAAAAAGAGCAGATGGGAAAGGATCATCAGATACATAGTAAGCATAGCAAGCAGATGTCTGCTTCTAGCTGTCCTATCTAACTAGGGCCTTGATCTCTGGCAGGCAGGCTCATCCCTCAGCAGTTCTCAGCCCCCTAATCTGAGCTATATTATAAGGGCCCTGTCAGAGCTATGGATTTTAAAACATAAAACTTGGGCACTGGGCCGATGGCACAAGCAATAAGGCATCTGCCTTGCTGGAGCTAGCCTAGGACAGACCGTGGTTCAATTCCTTCTGCGTCCCATATGGTCCCCCAAGCCAGAAGTGATTTCTGAGTGCATAGCCAGAAGTAACCCCTGAGCATCACTGGGTGTGGCCCCCAAAAAACAAACAAACAAAATTTAAAACATAAAACTTGAGTCAAAGTTTGGGGACAATCATACCCACAGGCTGCAGAGTGGAATTTCCCTGTGGGCAAAACATGCTCATAGAGTCTTGTCTCTCCCAAATTAGATAGGAAAATTAGTTCTAATATATATTTTTAAAAAGCATAATTTGATTTCTCTATAAAAATAAAATATCTGTGCTTGAGCAATCGAATTGATCCTCAAACTATGGCCCATGGGCCACATATTGTATTTGTTCCCATTTTGTTTCTTTACTTCAAAATATGATATATGCAGTGTTCATAAGAATTGGTTCATAGTTTTTGTTTTTACTATAGTCCAGCCCTCCAATGGTTTGAGGGGAAGTGAACTGGCCCCCTGTTTAAAAGTTCAATCGTTTGCCCTGTATGTGTCAGACCCTACTTCCATCACAGCCATCACATTTGGTCCCCTGAATCCACCAGGAGTGATCCCTGAGCTCAGCGTGCTCAGCATTTTTGAGTGTTCCAACAACAACAACAACAACAAGCAGAAGATATATTTTTTAAGGTAATTTATAAATGCATTAATATTAGGCATAAGACTTGAGATTTTATATGAGTCTGTCTTTAACTTAATTCATCACCCTCTGGAAAGCACTGAGAACTGAAAGAAATGGAGAAAAGTGGCAACGTGATTAGAAAAAAAAAATTTTTTTTTGTTTTTCATACACACACATTTGATGCTCAGGGGTTACTCCTGGCTAAGTGCTCTGAAATTGCCCCTGGCTTGAGGGGACCATATGGGGCACAGGGGGATCAAACCTCGGTCCTTCCTTGGCTAGCGCTTGCAAGACAGACACCTTACCTCTAGCGCCACCTCGCCGGACCCTAGAAAAATACTTTTGTGTAAATGAACTTCCTCAAAGAATCTCAGGGACCCTCAGATTCCCACACCTTTGAAAATAACTACTTCAAGCCAAAGAATATTTTTAAAATAATGAAACTATGAAGGTACAGCAAGTATAGATATAGCACTTGATAAATTTAACTAAGATCTTTGGTCATTCCATATTTTCCAACGGGTCTCTCAACTTTTTGATCGTCTTCTTCCTGGGTTTCATGCTACCATGATCCTAGACAATAACATTCAAGACTAAAGATGGAAAATATTTCATTTCATAAACAATATTCATAGTGAACACACTGGAGCCTAAATAGTCTATACATGCATCTACTAGTAAAAAAAAATGAATCACCTGTTATTCTTTGATTAATTAGTGGGATAAGATTAGTAGAAAGACTCATATGACCCCTCTCTCACACATATACACCTTTAAATATTCTCATTTCCTTTGAATTTATATTCCTAGATATTTATCCCAATAAAACTATCAATATCAGGGTGCAATTTATTAAACTTCTTGTCCCAGTTATCACAAATTAGTTGAATAAATTTTGTGTTTTCATCAGTGGAATTCATCAGAATCATTAACTGTGATGATGTGGAATCACATTTATTAGCATAGAAATATATTCACATTAAATTGCAAAATAACAGGTGAAATTCATAAGATAGGGCATATGTATTAAGTTCACCTTATACAATATGGTCAACAATATGTTTAGAAATATATAGTAATTATATTTAGTAACATCTAGTCTTCTATGAGTTATGCATGTCATGTCGCTGTTTTCTTTATATGTTTGAATGATCTATTCTATAAACATGTCACTTTGTTAAGAACACATGATTTTGTAATTTGAGAGAGCACTTATTCCTGATGCTGTTGTGCTCAGGTATCACTCTTGGCAGTACTCAAATATCAAACCAACTAGTAACAGCTATGTGCAAGCAAGCACTTAAACCAGGGGTCTCAAACTCAATTTACCTGGGGCCGTAGGAGGCAAAGTCGGGGTGAGGCAGGGCCGCATAAGAGATTTTACTTACCGAATGTTCGCAATAAAAAATCGCATTAGTAAGAAAAAAAATCGCATTAAACATTTGCATACCCCGAACGGAACTGCTCGGGGTATGCGAATGTTTAATGCGATTTTTTTCTTACTAATGCAATTTTTATTGCAATTATTCGGTAAGCGAATAATCACGAATACTGCGATATTTGAAGGCTGGCCGCGGGCCACAAAATGTTGTACGGAGGGCCGCAAACGGCCCATGGGCCGCGAGTTTGAGACCCCCTGATTCAAACTCATATTAACTCTTCAGCCTTCCAGTACATTATTTTATAACAATTTTATAGCACTATAAAAAAGGAGATGCAGTATTCTGGTATTTTCATATCACTTAAATATATTTAAATTTTTATATTAAGGATTAAGTATTATTTCTAAATACTTTCCTTCCCAACATAAAATACATGGTTCAAAAAATTGCATGTACAATTGTTTGAAAATTTCATTTCATCAATTACACTATAAATGATTTAATAGCTAGCAATATCAAAATGAATAGTGCTCTTGAAAGTATATCTATTCCACAATAATACCCTATTCCACAAATCATAAAATTCATTTTAATCCTGTAAAAACTAAGCAAATGCTTTCAACCTCATTGTAATTGAAGTAACAGAAATTAAGCATTTTTTCGATCCTGGTTGTGTGTAGACAAATAATTGCTCATAGAAATATGACTTCAACACCACTTATTATCTACTCTATGGACTATGCAACTCTACTTAACATATATTTTCTTTTTTAAATTGACCTCTTCTTTTTTGGAGGTGGGGGTTGGGCTACATCCGGTGACGCTCAGAGGTTACTCCTGACTATGTACTCAGAAATCGCTCTTGGCTTGGGGAATCATGGGATGCCCCGGATAAATTCTAGTTCCCTCCTGGGTTAGCCGTGTGCAAGGCAAACTCCCTACCTCTGTGCTATCGCTCCAGCCCCTACTGACCTCTTCTGAGATCAAAATAATTTTTATCTTTGACTTTATTGTTTAAATTTCATGGCTTGATCTATCCAACACTGCTTCATATTATTCACTCATCCATACCATAAAATTACTGTCTACCTACATTTTGGTACACAGATGAACCTAGAAGCACAAAAATCAAGAAAAATCTTATGCATATGCGAAAGGTGATGAAAGACAAAATGCAATTTATTGTTGCTGCTATGGTTTATCTGAAATAAAAATGAAGTGGTGATACATGAGTCTATTTTTTGAGGAATAGGCTGTTATTCAAGAGAATATGCACCAGAGTGGATCTACTTTCTCTGTAAAAGGAGGGGAAGTGTACTCTTGGCTATGAATAGAAAAAATGTGCAAAAGGTAAGGACGCAAATCAATGTCTGGTCTCTTGACTAAGTGATGTAAGAATGTGATGTTCTGATGAAAAAGCCCAAGGAAGTGAACCAGAAAGAATAAAACACATTAGTAAGAAGTCTTGAATTCTTGATAAATTTAGAAGATGCTAAAATTATTGTATGCAAAAAGCATACAAATTCTACCTTGATTCCTTTCCATTTCTGTCCTTTTTCTCTGCATTCAAGAGGAAACTAGGCACCATCTCCCCTTTTACTACTTATTGTCATTTTATTTTATAAACAGCTACATTGAACCACTATAAACAGGTCCTGTGCTTTAGAATCTTTTCCAGATTGCAAAATGTGTAGGGAATCAAGAACATTTCCAATTATACTTGAGGTAATTATTTCCCTTTGGAATCATGGGAGATGGTTACAGAAGAATGAAACTAGTGCATGTGCAATGAAAATACCAAAGAACATTTATTTTTTCAAATATTATTTTCTTTAATTGTTAATGAATACAAGAAAGGGTACTTAGACATAACAGGGAAGAACAAAATTGTGTTCCTCACTTTTGGCAATCCTGTAATTATGAATAGTTATTTCTAATAGTTAAGCCTTTAAAATTAAAAGTAATTCTTTTACTAACTGTAATATGGATCTGTAAACATTTCAAAATTAGGAAAAGAAAACGAAGTGATTTAAATTATATTCTCTTAAAAAATACCTGAGATACTATGATTTGGGTGACTAGCATTTTTATGGTTCAAATGCTTAAATAGGTCCTTCAAAAATATTTTTAAATGATATTAAAGATTTAATTTATTTTTGAGCTGTTTTTGGATAATAATTGTAAAATATGTAGATATTTAAATTTATCTGTTTCACTGCTACAATATTAGAATAAATATGAATTTAAGCCAGGTTTGCTTGATATTAATTACTAATTAAATATTTAGCTTAATTACTTCAAAAAACTAGTAATTTACAGATTCTAGACTATCACCAATGTTCGTTAGACCTTCAGAGACTGATGTTTGTCTACCTCAATAATGTTTTTTTTGTAATTTGAAATTTTCAAACATTATTGTATTTTTATTTGGAGACTTAGTCATATATGGTTTAAAATGTTTATGGTATAATTTTAGTAAAGGTTCATTTTAAGAGCTGGAAAAAGCCAACAATATCTAAAATTCAAACAGTAAACAAGTAATAAATTGGAAAGAATACAGAGCTGAGAAAAGTCTAACTCCTATTCTCTTGTGACAAAATACTCATTTTTCAAATAAATAAATAAATTTATATATAAGTAAAAAATTTAAAAAATGTTAAACCTTCTAAATACATTTTAAATTTTTGTCTAACAGTGAAGCAAGGTAAACTCTAGATCAGGGGTGGCAAACAGGATTTTTACCCTCAAAGTGGCAAAATGCAATATGTGTTTAATATGTTATTGTTAAAATTATAAGCTTTTGTGTGAGTGTTTGTTTTGGCAGGTCACTGTGTGGTGTGGCTCTCTGACTCTCACAGTTTAAAATTTTTACTCTTTGTGTAGAACTTGTTCGCCACTCCTGCTCTAGATTATGTAAGCAAAATGATATAATGCAAAATGCTATATTCATTGCTTTAAAAATGTATGTACGGGTTTTGTTGGAGTCCTCACTGGATATTTGACACTTCTTTTTGTACTGGTGGAGTGTTTCACCTTTTTCTCCTTCGTCTCTCTGAGGATGAGACCCTCTAGAAGAATTCCGCTTATTTTCTGCGTATTAGACCTTTACCCCAGTTTACTACTATTCCCTTCTTCAAACAAAACCACGTAAATTGAACTAGCTAGTCCTGCCCTCCAGTTAGAGGGGGAAATAAGGGAGGCACCAGGACTAAACAGGTGTAAGACTACTAAGTATTAGGCTAGATACAAAGGGAACAACATATTCTGGCAGCCCTAGGGGTGAGGGAAGAGCATATGGGAGGCAGGACAAAAACGGAGGTGTAGGGAGGACAAATTGGTGATGGAAATCCCCCTGATTTTATGTAAATATGTACCTAAAATATTACTGTCAACAATATGTAAGCCACTATGATCAAAATAAAAATTAAATTAAAAATAAATAAATATTATTTAAAAAAATGTATGTAAGTTTTTTTTTCTATCATTTTTATTGAGACTAATGTGAATTACAAGTCTTCACAGTTATATTTAAGGTACATTGTAATGTGAATTAGGGCAATTCTGACCACCAATGTTGACCTCCCCCACCACTGTTCCCAGCATGCATTCCATACCTCCACCCTTACCCCCTTGACTGCTAATATAACAGATCCTTTTTGTGTATAGCTTGTATAGTTTGGGTCTCTTGATTCTATTGTTATTGAATTTGGGTTGGGTATTTAGGCTTGATCTTTTTTTTTTTATTTCCACTCAATGGTCAATGAATAACTTTGCTCCTGCACTTTTTTTTTTCCCTATTTGTAGGAAGACTTAGAAATATGAGGCAGACCAAGATGATTCATGTTCTATGGTTCTGTTAAAAAAAAAAGAAAAAGAAATAAAACTGGAGGGAGCCCCTGTCTAAAAGCTATAAATATAAATTTAAAAAGAAGAAAAATAAAGGGTAGGGCTGATATGGCAAGTTTTTGTTTGTGTTTTTGTTTTGCATAGGCATAGTAAGTATTGAGGAAATTAGAAAGGAAATTCCCTTGGCCTAAGAGATACAGGATGTCTCCACCCTTGAAACATACTGTCATGAGACCAACTACAGGCTCTGGACATGTTCATTGTCAAATCCTAAGGTCTTTCTTTATGGTTCCAGGAAATGTTCTGCTCACCAACTTGCATCAGGGAAGGTTCAGAAGACATCCTGATGATGAGAAAACAGCAACAAGTTGATCTAAGGGCAGGTTGCCCTACCTCATCACCTAATGTTGAGATGAAATCAGAAGAACTCCATTCTAGGATTCATGAAAAAAAAACAAGATCACTGATGATTACAAGACTGACTACAACAACCACTACTGAGCAGAACTTCTCCTGAACCATAAAGAAAGGTTCTATCCTAGACTTCACCCTAGGATCTGTGTAAAGACCAAGATTTCTAATTACAAAGGACAGACTGACTAACTATGTAGTTTTTTAAGGCCAGAGAGCTTATTCAAAGAGTGCATAAAGGAGACCTGGAATCAATTGTGGTCACTGTATGGTCCCTTGAGCACCATTGGGTATGGTCCATAAACAAAATAAAACTAAACTTTTTAAGAAAAATAAAAAACAATGTATGTATAGATATATATCTGAAACATGGAGTCAGGAGCACTGAAATAATGAAATCCAGACTACAATAAACAAACTTAAAATGTGCCTATAAAGGAGGGAGCCAGTGTAGGGGAACAGAGGAAAACTAGAAACATAGGTAGAAGAGCATTGACATTGATGGTAGGATTAGTGCCAGAACATTGTACTCCAGAAACCCATCTATGAATGACTTTGTAAATCATGGTGGCTTAAGAAAAAATTATTTAAGTGATTTATAATCTTATTTTAAGGAAAAAACTTTGCAATATACATATAATAATATGTAATATACATATAATATTTACAGAGCTTTCTATTCATTCTTCTATTTGGGGTTGATATGTTGCTAATTTTTACCATAATAACTGATCCTTGTAAATTTATTTTTTTGCTTTCTTTTCTTTGTTCTTACTGTATTTTTTACCATGATCACTTTAGTTTTCACTGAAGCACAAAATCTTATTTTATTTAATCATTGAATTTGAGGATTCCTTCTTATTTTTATTCAGTTTTTTTTTTTTTTTTTTTTTGTCAGAGTCAGGTGTTAGTGAGGTTAAGGTCATACAGATTGAGGCCTTATTTATGTGATACTTTTGAGAGCTGAAGTCAACTTTTTTTTCTTTTTGGTTTTTGGGCCACACCCAGTAACATTCAGGGGTTACTCCTGGCTATGCTCTTCAGAAATTGCTTCTGGCTTGGGGGAATATATGGGATGCTGGGGATCAAACCAGGGTCCATCCTGGATCAGCTGCATGAAGACAAACGTACTACCACTGTGTTATTGCTCCAGCCCGTAAAGTCAACTTTTTGTACACTCTCCCCAGACCAAGCATTAAATTATTTTCTGAAAGATAAAGGTCAAATTCTCTTCTAATTTAAACAACCATTTATATTCACTCATTCATTTACTTTTTTATTCATTTTCCAAACTGGTTGTTCCAGTTCAAACCTTCAGGAGATCATATCCATTACATTATGTAGGTCCACAGCATGAGGTTACTTAAATAAGTGTTTTTTAATAACAGGATGTCACATGCACACACACACATACACACAAACACACACACACACACACACATATCCTGGGTCTTTGTGGCATGCCAGTAAGCCTACTGCATATATCTTTGGCTTGTAGAAGAAAATCAGAGTTCCACCGCATATGCTTACCTACCTGATTTTGAAGACATGAGAAAAATCAAGCAAGCCCCACATTTCATCCTTATAATGAAACAGTGTTCATAAACATTATTATCCATAGATTTCTTATAATTAAGAAAGAAATATCTTTAGGGATAGAAAACAAAACTGGTACAGTTTTGACGACAAAATTTGATAAGAAACTTCCTACTAAAAGTTTCTCAAAATTAAACTTAGGTTAGATTGTCTATTTATGTATTTATTTATTTGTCATGAGATGATGCAAGAGAAAGTACCCAGAACTCCCCAGAAAGTGTTCTTGCCTCTCAGAAATTGCCCATAAATCAAATCAAGATTTTACATCTAACTAGCAGTTAAAAGAAAATACTAGAAATAACTGGCATAGTAAATAAAGAGTTGTGATTACTAGCTCCAGAAAAAATGCAATCAATATGAGAACTTAGAACAAACAACAGGTTTCTTTAGCAACTGTTATAGAGGACAAAAGACACTCAGTAACGTGTAATAAGTGGATTTTTACCCTAATAAACAAAAAAAAGTTAATAAATGATTCTTTGATATTGCCAGATTTGAGAAAAAAACAATTTATTTTCAGATTTTAAAACACTAGTCTTTACTGTTAAGGATCATGTTAATATAAAATATATTGGGGGACAGGGCATAGTTTAATGTAAAAGGTATTCCTTTCAGATAAAGCCACTGTGTTTAATCTCTTACATGACAAAGAAAAAGAACAAGAACAAGAAAAGTTAGATGCATTTTTAAAAAGGTTTTCTCTGTGATTGGCACACATCACAAAGAACAAGAACAAACAGTGCTGGTACAAATGGAGGGAGACAGGGACTCTCAATAAGTAGGTGGGGTGATAATATCCAGACACAATAGAAAGGAGGTCCAGGAAGAACAGTCTTTGGTATTAAGCTTGCCACAAATTGTGGAGCAGTGCAGTTAGGGTAGAGAAAGGACCACTTGACAATGATAGTTGGAACTGATCACTGTGTACAATAACTGGGTGTTGAACAGAGATAAAGTGACATGCATGGTACCCCTTCAAACAATAGGACAAAGCACAATTTCTAAAAGAGGTAAAAAAGGAAGAGAAAGAGAGAGACAAAGACAGAGTGAGAGGGAGAGAGAGAGAGAGAGAGAGAGAGAGAGAGAGAGAGAGAGAGAGAGAGAGAGAGGACTAAAATGCCTGCCCCAGAGTCAGGCAGGGGGAGGAGGGAAATCAGTGGGAATGTTCACAGGTAAATGACAGTGTACATTGTAAGACTGAACCTCAATCATGAACAACTTTATAATTACAGTGTTTAAATAAAAGGAGGAAAGATATTTTCTGTGAAAGAACCCTGAAAATATGAAAATACACATGAAAGAACCCTGAAAATACACATGCCATACAGTATTATATATATATATTTTCCTTAAAATACATCAGGAAAGGGTGGAGGTTGGCAAAATGTTTATAAGCACTGAAGCTGGTAGTATTATATGAAGCAATTCTCACTTGGTTTGAAATTCTGTGAAATAAAGAAATCATAAATTTAAAATGCAAGCATCTTTAATGAGATTGTGTTTGTAGTACACAATCTTTTCAATAATACTTTATAATTATTTATATTTATAATATTAAATAATTAATATATTATTACATATAATATATAATGCCATAAATCTCCACATGAACAGAAGAAAATTATGATGTTCATTCTCTACTTCATCTAGGTTTAATTATATAGGATTGGAAGATCCAGGCCTTTTCTTGGCTGACCTGTCTCAACAATGAGGTAAATAAGGGATAGAAAAAAAATGCAGTACACTACCCTAACTTTCTTCACCACTCTTTGTGGCAAGCTTCCTACACTGGCCTGGTTCTCTTTATCCTCATCTCTGTTTCCTCTGCATATTATTACCATGCTAACTTTTTTTTTTTACATACCACAAATAAGTGAGTTTATTCTATTTATTCCTCTCTGTCTGACTCATTTTACTCAGAATAATAATCTCCTTATCCATCCATAACTTCATGACATTTTTTCCCTAAAATCTTCATAGTATTGTATAGGATTTCATTTTGCAGATATACCACAGTTTATTTAATCTCTCATCTGTTGTCGGGCACCTGGGTTGTTTCCAGACTCTGGCTGTTGTAAATAGTGCTGCAATGAGCCTAGGAATGCAGAGGAAATTTATGTATTGTGTTTTTGTGTTCCTAGGATATATTCCTATGAGTAGTATCTCTGGATCAAATGGAAACTCAATTTCTAGTGTTTTGAGGAACATACTAAAAAAGACAATGTTTTCCAAAAAGGCTGGATCTGTCTACATTTCTACCACCAGTCCCTTTTCCCTGTCTCTGCCCAGCTGGTTCTTGGTCTTTGTGATGATGCCAGTCTCTGTGGTGTGAGATATTTCATTGAGGTTTTGATTTGCATCTCCCTGATGAATAGTGATCTGGAGCAATATCATGTGTCTTTGCCCATCTGTATTCCTTCTTTGAGAAAATGTCTGTTCATTTCTTCTCCCCATTTTTGGAATGGGCTTGATATTTTAGTCTTGCTAAGTTCTATCAGTACCTATTTCGACCCAATGTGACAATGATAGTTGCAAGTGGTCACTGTAAACCAGAACTAGGTACTGAAAGGGGATACAGTGATAAGTATAATGCCCCTTTATTAAGAGTAATGCAATGCACAGTGTCAGAATAGAGTGAGAGAAAAAGACAGGGAAGTAAAATATCTGTCTGCCCCAGAGGCAAACAGGGAGATGAATGAGTAAGGATTAAAGGGAAACTGGTGACACATGTATAGTGTGAAATGTGCACTGGTGAGGAGTTTGTGAGCATGTATGACTGAAACTCAATCATGAACAATTTGGTAATCATGGTGCTTAAATAAATTAGCTCTATAAAAAATTTTAAATTTAAAAAATTGTAATTTCCCCAAACCAGAACATTGTAGGGTTTACATCTCATACTAGCCTCATGGATTCATACCCAGTTGGGAAAGAGAATGACAATTTCTTCTACATTTTATGGTGCCAAATGTCACTACCCGAGGCAATGCTCCCTTGAGTAGCTATGAATAGCCATCCGGGGAAATAGAATTTGCATTCTTTTTTTGTTCTGCAAAAATAATGTAGATTCTATCTTTAAGCCATGGTTTTATAAGTCTTCTAGTTTAATTTCAACAACAAATTAATGTGTGGTTTTCCCATATAAAAATAATACGGCAGTCATTGTGATACACTGTGATTAGGGCTATTGTCGTGCTTGAAGTTAATCTGGGTTTGAGCCCCAGCACCACATATGATTGCCTGAGTCTTTTCATGAGGGATCCCTGAACACCTCCACATGTGGTTAAAAAATTTTAAAAAAACTTATAAATAAAATCATCTGTTTCTAAGTAACCATTAGTAATCCAATATTGGAGAAACATGTGTAAATAAAATCAGAGAAGAGGGAGGGTAAGGTGTAATTTTTGTTTCCAGTAATTTAATTAAAAGTAAAAATTTAGGGGCCAGAAAGTTGGCACAGCAGTTGGGGGTTTGCCTTGCATGTAGCAGACCAGGAGGGTCCCAGTTCATTTCCTGCGTCACATGTTGTCCCCCAACCTGCCAGGGGCAATTTCTGAGTGCAGAGTCTGGCCGAGACACCAATCAATCAATCAATAGTATAAAAATAAAAATATAAATAAAATGGAACAAGAAATGGTATGGGGATAAGGACTTCCTTGCATGTAAGGCAGACCTGATTTAATCCTCACCATAATCCATGTGGATTTTCACCATCAACAGAAGTTATTTCTGAGTATAACAAGTGCAGCATCCCAATAAATAAAACAAGAACCAAAATCTCTATGTGAGTCAGGGTATAGTTTGGCAGTAAGGCTCCAGTACTGCTATAAATGTAGGCATAGCAATCCCTAAGTACTATAGAGATGTCTCTGATGGATTCCAGGGATGGGTGCAAAGAATATAGCATAATTGATCCTGAGCATCAGCAAACCATCCAGTAAGTTGGCCAAATATCACCATAAGTAGGTCTTGTTCCCTCTGAAACTTGCTTTGAAAAACTAAATGCATTGTTCATTTTAATTATCTTTACTGGTTCTAGAAATTTACATTTATCAGTAGATAAAATTGTATGTGTTCACTGTAACGAGCAGGAGGGATTCATCTTATTATCACAAAACCTACAGAAAATTTTCTAAACAAGCTCTCAGATAAGTACATCCTTTCTTCTGTTTTCCTTTATAAGGAGTAGCTACAATTTAGTCTAGATTAATCACTCAAACAATGGAAAATATTAGTTACAGAATTAGTGGATATAAAATAATTTTACATTAAAAACTTCAATTTGGCAAATAATTCGAATATACAGACCTTAAGGCAAAGAATGACACATATTTAGACATTTTATTGCACTCATAATAGTATGTAGCCAATAAAAAAGAGATTTATGGTTCAGAAGTGACTGTGCTTCAATCTCATTATCTCTCTTTAAAAGCATTATGAGTGAATGTTAGATTCAACACATTAAAAAATGGAGTCAAATTCTAGTAGGAAATGGAACACCTTCTATCCATAGTTTAGTAGAAAATTATGTGCATCCAATTTGTTTTATAGGAATATGTAAGATAAATAAGCAATGAAACAGAGAGATAATATAGTATATTAGGCCAACCTGTTTTGATCCTTATCATCTCATATGATCCCCTCGAAGCACCAGGCGTCATTTCTGAACACAGAACAAGGAGTCCTCTGAGTACCAGGTATAGCCCAAAATCAAATTAAAAAAAGGATTAAGGGGCCTGAGCAATAACACAGTGGTAGGGCATGACTGACCCGGGATGAACCTCGATTCTATGTCCAGAGTCCCATATGTTCCCCAAACCGAAGCAATTTCTGAGCTCATAGCCAAGAGTAACCCTCAAGCATCACCGAGTGTGGCTCAAAAACAAACAAACAAAAAAAAAACAAAAAAGAAATAATAAGAAAATTGGAGAAGGAAAAAGTAATGCAAAGATTACAGCTCTAAAGAGTTTATATACCCCTCAGGCAGGAAAGGCAGAGAAAGGAAATAGTGGTGATTCTGAGCATCTATTTTGTCACAGAGCCACACTAAAGAGAATAAATGGATAACAATCTGGTTTTCTGTTTGTCATCAGCCTTTCTACTTCAAAGACTCTAACCAGAAGGTCATTGTCAAGACACTTAGAATATGCAATTTTGTTGCTTTTTTATTTGTTTTATTTTGGCTTGGTGGTCATGCCCAGTGAAGCTCAGGGGTTACTGTTGGTTCTTCACCCAGAAATGACACCTGTCAAATTTGGGGACTATATGGGATGCCAGCGATCAAACCCAGGTCAGCTATAAGCAAAACAAGCACCTTATCCACTGCACTATCTCTCTGCTTTCCCTAAATACACAATTTTAAGACTAGCTCCTGACAAAAAAGAGGCACAGGAGATTAATCTCAGGGGGAAAGCTGATAAGAGGTTTCAATTTCTTTATTTTACAAAGTAAAAAATAATGATGGGGCATATTAAGCAGCATAAAGTAGATTCTCTGAAAGTGTTGGTTTGGTTGAGTTTGGTTCAGTCACTTCAGGTTATCTTGGATATCACAGATTTCTATTTGTATTTTATAGACAGCAACTATATAAATATGTTTGCATAAATCTATTTAGTGTTATTTGCTTCCCAAAATGTTATTTGCTTCTCAAACAATGAAACAGTCTTTATTTCTCTATTATATATGTAACTTCCAGTTCATATTGGGGCAAAAATAGATGCATTAATATAATAGTTGATTTGAACCCATATAAGTAAATATCTCTAAACATATTATAATTGTTCTGATTATTTCTGCAAAGAAAAGATGTACCAATAGTCTTTTATTAAATCTTTATAAAAATTACCAAATTGTCTCTTGTTCTTGTTATAAAAGAATAAGATAAATATGTTTTATGTGAGATTTGAATGAAATAGTTTTAGTCCAATGAATAATATTAATTATGATGTAAGTATGGAAAAATTTATAAGTCATAATAAAAATGGAAATGACAAAGAACAAATAACTTGGATTTAAATACTAGTTCTGGTACTTATCTGTGTGATGCCAGACAGGCTATTTAACTCCCACAGAGTTTCCTTTTTCAAACATACATGGTAGAGGAGATAAAAATGGATAAAAATTTATACCTACCTTTAGAGTTATAGTGAGAATAAAATGATAAAATGTATAAAATTTACATATTCTCTTACATGTAGAAAAGCACTGATTAAGATCCATATCTGGTTACTTCATTGTTTGGCAACTCTGAGTTGAGTAAATGAAAGATTAACAAATTAAATGCTAGAGAGATTACAAATAGCAATAGTATATAATGAGATTTCTATTTTGAATGAATGCTAGCCTTTAGAGACACTGAAATATTGTTGTAAAATAAAAAGAATCTGAAGATATTTTATATAGATTCAGCAAAAAAAGTACATTATTCAAAAAGAAGTACTTCATTGAAAACTTTGGATTTCAAGGTCACTAAAACTCAGTATTTCTCTTCCAGATCTGAAAAGGCAAACCCAGTTGATGCTTCATTATGAAATATGACCTTCAACTTAAGAAGGTTAATTATGATCAATGATTTATTTTTTCAGAAAAAGAGATTATGTGTGAATTATTCCAATGCATAACAACTTGCTTCTTGGTCCTAAAGCTTTGATGAAAGAGAAGACACTGAAATGAAATTAAAATTTTAGTTGGAAGGACCATACCACTGGGAATAAAACAGTAACATTCCAATCATGAAATGAAATAGTTGATATCAACTTCCTTTTCTTCTTGCATTTAGTACATTTGTGCTTGAGAAAGACAGAAATCAAGATTGAGAGAGAAAATGAAAATCAGAAGTACAAATTCCATCTAAAGTCCCACTGAAATCATATCTGTAACTGTGCTGCAGATTTCAGACAAGTATGACAGCAAAATTATCTAAACTATTATCAACCATCATCCAATGGCAACTGCTTTAGGCTGGTTTACTTAGCAACCATGCCACCCCCTCTTCTTTATCTTTCTCTAAAGCAGGAGACAGAAACCAAAGCAGTTAATCCCTTGCCTCTCAGAATAAAGATCAAACCAAAAAGAAGGGGGAGCAATATTCACCAGAAAGAGTTCTGAAAAGGTTTAGAATTCTGAAAAAAGACTTAGGTGATATGACTGAGAGAGAGAAAAAGCTGTTCAGAAGGGGCTATGGCAAAGGAAAGTACTTCTCAGGGAAGAAACTTTAGATGAAGACAATGAAGAGAATTAAAGTGTACACACCCGACCACTCACTGAAGTGGTCCACTGAACAGCTGTATGGACAATCTGTACATAGTCTGTAGAGAGAAGCAATCAAGGTTGCTTCTTAAAACTAAGGTTTTAAGGATTTGGAATGGTTATTATAATGTCCAGTACTACCTTTCTTTGGTCACAAAGAGAGAAATCTACCTACATAAGGAATTCAAAATCAACCCCTGCAGCAAATATGTATACACTAGAAAAAGGATGGTTTAGACTAGTATTGGGAGCCAGAGAATTAATACAGGGATAAATTTTGCCTTGTACATTGCCTACCCTGGATTAGTACCCAGTACCACATATGGTTCCCTGAGCATCAGGCATAAGACCTGAGCATCAATGAGTATGGCCCTTATCTCCTCCTCCAGAAAAAAAAAATTGTTCATTGAAACATTTTCAGCAGGTCTTAATTCTTAAGTACAGAAATAAAAACAGAGACCTAAAACAATTAGGTGAAAAGAATGAGAAACATGAAAGCAATAGCCAAAGGTACATAAATAAGTCTATTGGAAAAATTAAAAAATGAGTTAAGTAGAAAATTTCAAAAACAAACAAATTTGAAGTAAAATTAAATATATACATTCATGTGTAAATATTCATATACTAAATTTGTATAGATAATGCATTTTACTCTGTTATTTACATTTATCATAGATGCAAATGTATTTTATAGTATATACATATATTTATATAGACATATACACACATATATACATATGATAATTACTTCTACCTCATGAAAACTTAAGAACATTAATTCTCTAATAAGATTGTCTAAGGTTACATACACTCTCACCTTCTCTATTTTATTTAAGCAACATAGCTACTTAAAATATGAACCCTGAAATTGTTGCAAAGATTTATGATTTCCTCTAATATATGTATATATTTACATATATGACAGTGTTCCCATATCTAATCTAATGTAACCTTTAATATCAATTTTAAACAAAATGGTAAAGGCCATGAGAGAATATGAGAGTGGGAAACAATATATATATTGTGGCTGAAGTTTCAAAGGTTTAACTTCAACTAATACAAGATCTCTACTAGTTAGGAGCTCTCTTGACTATCATCCCTCTCCCAAGCAGATCTGATCAAATTTTGGAGACTTTGAAGAAGATTATGAGTGTTAATCTTTATTTCCCTGGTGAATATCAAACATGACATAAAATATGTTGGGTAAATATTTTATTTTTAAATAGAAAAATAACCAATGGAATTGTTGGAAATGAAAGAGGAAAGTACAGGATTAGGAAGGGAGAAGATGAAGATTGAAATGTTTGAGATCAAACAGAAGTCATCTTCCAAAAAAACTATACAAGAACATTTAAATTCATTTAAAACGAGTTGTCCCTGGGGTAAGGCAGAATCTGTCTTTGGGGTAAGGAAGGTTACCCTGGGGGAACCTAAGTAAAATTGAGATGAAAAAACTGAGGTTCTGTTTTTATATACTCTACATGTATTGCTTCATTTTTCTTGCACATCTATTTGTTTTTATAAAAGAGGAAAGATGTCTTAACTGTAAACTTTCAATGAGAAAATGTAGGTCTTAATTCTCTTCTTTCTCAACATAATTATCTTTGTTCTGATCCTGAGAACAAAACTTTAAATAGCTATTTCCCACTTTAACACTATCATTAAAATGATAAGCAACTCTGTAGGTAAAGAATAAATCACTCAGAGGTTGAGACAGTGCAGTGAAAATGATTAAATCATTAGAGGAAAACTGAGTTTCTCATTTAGTTGCTAAATATGTAATAGCCAGGCTTTCAAAATCATATGAATTTTAAATAATTATTTCTATATTTTACTGAACTAACTATAAAGTATTGCTCTTGATCATTCTGTTATTTTTTTTCTTTTTGCATTTTAACTGAAAGTGAAGGAATTATTTTAACAGATTGCAAAACTGAATGCTCATGATTTACAAAATATCATGGCTATGTTAGAAAAACACCTAAGTGTTCCTTCATATTTTACTGTGCTGTTTTGTCTTGTTTATTTATGTTAAGGATCAAGCCTAGAGCTTTATGATTTTACACATGTAAAGTAGGTACTGACCACTGATCCCCTTGATCCTTGATCCCCACCACGTCTATTTAACAGTTAATTACCTGAAAATTCTGATTCTCTTTGTCACCCCTTCAGTTTTTTTTTCTACAGAACCCCTTCCCTGATACTCCTCAATTCTTCATGTTTCTAACAGACTATCCTTGATCCTTTTGTTCTTTTCTTTTCTTTTTGGGTCATATTCAGCAGTGCTCAGGAGCTACTCCTGGCTCTGTGCTCAGGGGTCATTCTTTGCAGGCTCAGGGGACTTTAATGGATGCTCGAGATTGAACCCTGGTTGGTCACGTGCCTGAGCAAAGTACCTTATTATGACCAGGTATAGTCAGGTAAACCCTGAGCATCACCAGGTATAGCCAAAAAACAAATTTAAAAAAAAATGGTCTGTCTCACTTTGCTGCAGTAACAGTCCTATATCTGTATAGTATCTCCACTATATATGTCAAAACACCTTAGCAGTATTAACTGGTTTTCCATTCAATTTTTGCTTATCTGAAATCTAATTTCAACAATAAAGCAAGGTCTCCAAAATTTTTTGTCTGAAATAGGTTGCTGAAATAGGTCAGTAAAAGGGACCGTATTGACCTCTCACTGTTCCCTTCTCTAGGAAGAACCCGTTCGTTCGCTGTAATGAGACAATAGAGAATGGTGAAAGGTAAGACTCTTTCATTGGGCAAAGCAATGTCCTTTTCTTGTTCTGATACTCTTTCTACTCCTCATGTCTTGTTCTTAAATATCATTCTTTCATTGTTGAATCTCTGCAGCAGTGGCTTCCTGAGGGGAATATAATAACCTCAGTCCTATCTACAAGGTTCAATTGATATTTAGGAAACATCTACACCCTTGGGAAAGATGTAGAAGATTTTCTATTGTTATCTAGTCCCTAAATTTAACTAAATAAATTTTCTTCTCTTAAAAAAAGGAAAATAATCATATTCTCTTGCCAAGCAATGAACACTTCTAGATACCAGTAACTGAGCCTCTTTGCTAAAATCTCATATCTCAGAGAATCCTGCTTTGGTTTTCTTTTAAACTGTAAGATCACTACCATCAACTCACTTTTCAACCATGCTCCAGAAATTTTTAGGTAGGTCCTAAAAATTTCCTGAGTTCATCTTCCCCATAAATAAATGGAATTAATTGCCAATGTGCACATAGCTAAAACTTAATGGTGGCTAAACAGGGTAAGTTGAACAGTAAAACAAGAAATAAGGCAGAGAGAGAGAGAGAGAGCGAGAGAGAGAGAGACAAAGAGAGAGAGAGACAGAGAGACAGAGAGACAGAGAGACAGAGAGAGAGAGAGATGAGCCTAGTCAGCTGTAGGGGAAATGTCCCTTTTAACTTCCTTTTTTGAAGGGGGTTCCCGAGTGGTTTTCAGGGGAACCCAGGGCCACTTAGGTACTTCTGAGGTAATTGATATGTATGGCTGAATGATCATCTACTGGCATTCTGGGGACTATCAGTAAGTAATACATCCAGACATGCCAAAAGACATCCAAAGCTATGCTGTATATAGGGAGGCCATATTGTACTGGGTATTGATTTAGGGCCCTAAGTCATATATGTTTACTCAACCCTTTGCTTATAAGTCTTACTCCACTTCATCAAATGTTTATTAGAAAGCGTGGTATAGAACATCAGTTGAACAATACATTGTAACTGTCCATCTTGTGGCCATCCCAAATATCATAAGGAAACACACCTCTCCTTTCTTGCAAGAAGGAAATAGTGAAACCTGTACTTCCAGAGAAAGAGTCCATTTTAAACAGGTTCTCCCTAAAAAGCTTCTAAGTTCACATAAATTGCTGTTGCTAGCTTTATTACTCTAAACTTTAATGTGGGAATCTTTAGTACTCAAATTTTTATACATTGTTTAGCATTTTTATGGAACATGGGTCAACAGGATAAAGCTTAACAACCTCTTAATATATGTATAATATACTATATATAACAATTCACAATAATACAATATTAGATATAAATAAAATATCTATCTACACAAAGAGTTGAAATACTGTAAGCATGAAGATGATAAATCAGGATATATAGTTATACTAGTGGAGGTATTGGGATAAAGAAAGGACAATGTGTAGAGGAAGGAGATATACCTACAAAAGAGTCCATTGGACTTGGTGTATCATGATCTACATGACAGAAAGAAGAGAGTAGGATCAAAGATAAATCTAAGTCAAAGGAAGCTTATACATTGAATATTATATCTGGTCACTAGTTATGGACAGCTGTGACCTAATTAATAGTATAATGCTTTAAAATGAATGTTTGCATACAAAATATGGTATTTCACATAAAAATGATAATTTATTTTTAGGCTTTTTACAAAGTGGTACTATCTAACTGCTCAGCTGGTCTTTCTACATTTCATTGTCAGCTAGAGCTCACTAGGGGAAACCTTCAATAGAAAATCTGTTACTCATGTTGCCAGGATCTATCCCAGTTGGCATCATCTCTTTGTTCTACAACACATGAATTTGCCATCCATGTTTATTTCTATCCTAAGAAACACAAAAGGTGTGTCCTTTAGTATAAATATGAAAGACTTCATAATGCTTCAAATAATTCAGTTTTGTTGATGCTTTGGTTGAGAAGACAGAACTATCATTGACAAAATTCCCTGGAGTCAGAGAAATAAGGCTGTATTTGAAAAACATAGCTATAAGAGCTTCACAAACTAAAACAATGCTTAGTGGATTCCATGGAGACAAAATTTTACTTATTTATCTCCAAGTTGTTTGAACGTTCCTTCATTATTACAATATTCTGGGAAATACACAGGAAACTATTATGTATGGCTGGAAATATGACTTTAAAGAGTAAGTAAAA
Organism: Suncus etruscus; assembly: GCF_024139225.1. Lineage (NCBI taxonomy): Eukaryota > Metazoa > Chordata > Mammalia > Eulipotyphla > Soricidae > Suncus > Suncus etruscus. The sequence continues at coordinate 25,627,723 of NC_064849.1, forward strand.
TCAGAAATAACTGTACCTTCTCACAGTTTATGTATTGAGATGCTTATTCATAAAACTATACCATATTTTTTAAATGCAAAACTACAAATGTGACAATGGGTCAATGGTTTTTTAGAAGTAGAGATGTAAAGAGAGGTGGCCAATCAATTAAGGGAAAGTTTCCTGAGTTTATAACATTAAAACCAAGGTTGGAGAGGCCAGAGAGATAGCATGCAGGTAAGGTGTTTGCCTTTCATGCAGAAGGTCATCGATTTGAATCCCAGCATCCCATATGGTCCCCCAAGCCTGCCAGGAGCGATTTCTGAGCATAGAGCCAGGAGTAACCCGTGAGCGCTGCAGGGTGTGACCCAAAAACCAAAAACAAACAAACAAACAAACAAACAAAAACACACACACACAAAAAAAACCAAGGTGGGGAAAAAAGCATGCTGGATGCTTTCTGGTAAAGTAAGTGTTTCAGATAGGCAAAATAAAATGTGCAAATCAAAATCAAGACACTAAGCAATGGATATCAAGCAGTGCTGAAATGGGAGGGCTCACAGGAATTCAGAAGAAGCAAGAACTCAGTAGAGGAAGGCTTTGTGTATTTTTCTATGGTGTTTTATATCATCATTTTCCTACAGCAGTTGACTCTATGGCTGTTTCCTAAGTAGACCATAGGAAAAGATGTAATTCACCTCATTGTATGCATGCTTTAAAAATTCACTTGGAGAGATAGTATAGGGCATCTGACCTTAATTTGATTCCCAGCACCCTGAGCACTGCCAGGAGTAATCTGTGAATAGAGAAACAGAATAAGCCCTAAATACTACTGGGTAGTAAATCTCCCCCAGATAATGACTATGACTATAATGCAAAGCAAAAGTAATGAAGAGATAAAAACGAACAACTTGGAGCTAAAATCCTGGCAGTTTGAGCCATACTGGTACACCTTTAAAGAAGAGGTTCAATCAAAGTTCTTAGACGGAGCCATTTCAGTAAGAATAGGTAAAAGAATGTCATTAAAAGTCTAGAATAATGGGGCCGGGAAGGTGGCGCTAGAGGTAAGGTGTCTGCCTTACAAGCGCTAGCCAAGGAACAGACCGCGGTTCGATCCCCCGGCGTCCCATATGGTCCCCCCAAGCCAGGGGCGATTTCTGAGCAGATAGCCAGGAGTAACCCCTGAGCGTCAAACGGGTGTGGCCCAAAAACCAAAAAAAAAAAAAAAAGTCTAGAATAAACAAAATAACAATATATCATTGATGAAGAAAGTCAAGCTTATGAGAAGATGAACTCAAACTCCAATGTGTACATACATTAGAGCTCAGAACTTCAACTCTGAATATAGAATTAAGTCAGAAACATGTGAGAAGTAAGTGTATCTAAAAGTGTAAAGAAAACAAGAGCATTTAGGAAATCAAAACAGGCTTCGAATACATAATGTTGAACGACAAAGCTTCTTTGAATAGTAATATATTGGATTGGCTACAGACTGGAAAAAGAGCCACACTCAGGAATTGGTTAATTCCAGAGATACTGAGTGACAATGTCTGTATCTGGGAGATACCAACAGCATTACCAAAGTTTCCAGGTCCTTAATAGAAACTCGATGAAAACTAGGGTTCACCAGAGTGGTAGTACTATCCTTCAAAAGTGTACATTTTAAAATCATCAAACTATTCATATAATATAGTAAGAAATTATGAGGTTAGATTTCAGATTTCTCCTGAGCAAAATGAAGATAATGAAGACTGTGTTGAATATAAATCAAAACCAATTTAGTTCTCGAACACTGTTGAACAAGTTATAAATTGTACCTCTGTGATTTAAACCAGCAAAATAAAAAAATCCAACATAAAAGTATTTAACACTAACACAAGCCAATCAGAAGACTAACAAGCTATTTTCATTTTAATAGCCTGTCAAATAATAAATTTCTTATTTAAATTTGTATTCTACCAAAACAAGAAGCAAATGATTAATAATTGACTCTCCAATGACCACTCCAAAGCTTTTCATAGCTCTGCTTCCTGCAATATAAACCTAGCACAAATAATAAGTAGAAATCTAAATTTTTATAAGAAACAGTTACTACTTTTTTGCCAAATTATAAAGATGTCTCCTCCTCTACTAGAAATATTTCTCCCAACCTTCTATGCAATGCACTCCTGGAAACTAGGCAAAAACATAGAATAGCAAATAATTAGAAGATTTTATCCCTGCATCTAGATATATTTGGAGGAGTAAACAAATACTTGGACTTTCTGAAGTGACTATCAGTTAAAGTTAAAGAAGTAAAAGTTAAGGCTGCCATACCCTCCTGGTGAGCCCAAATTCAAAATGCTTCTGGAGTCATTGTGAAAAAACATAAAAAAGAGAGAAATGGAGAAAAGTATAAATAGCACCAACCATGATCTTGGATTTATTTACAAAAATAAATACATTTAAATATTTATTTTTCAGGGCGGAAGTGATAGTGCAGCAGTAGGATGTTTGCCTTGCACCTGGGTGACCCAGAGCAAACCTGGATTCAATCCCTGGTGTCCCATATGGTCCCCCAAAGCCAAGAGTGATTTCTGAGTACATTGCCAGGAGTAACCCCTGAGTGTCACCAGATGTGGCCCAAAGGAAACCAAAATAATGAATTCTTTTTCTTAAACTATTTTACTTAATCATTGATGAAAATGTGTAGTATTTTGCACTTGATTACACTACATGTTAATTGGTAATATATTCTTTCAAGGTTCATCAGATGTTACTCCCACTTTACTCACTCATGAGTAAAGTGAAATTTCATTTAACTGAATTCTACTGGAATTTTAGTCATCTCAAATGGCAATGTTATATTTCATAACTGTCTTTCTAAAATAATTAGATTTAGAAGAATCTGAAGAAGAAAAAAGAATCCCATGCATATATGCCTGTCTCTTACAATGAGAGGACCCTGTACAACTACATTGCAATGTCAACACTAAGAAATGTTGTTAGTTCTTATTTCAGATTTCATTCAGATTTCACTAGTTTTGCATATTTGCACTCATATGGTGAAGGAAGCTGCATATGTATGCATGGTCAAATACATGCATCTGCTTTCTTCTATATATATATAGCTCTGTGCAACTTGATCCTCCTTGGTTCCTTTGGGCTTCACATCTTTAGCCCGACCTCTGTTCTCCTGTTTTCAGACCCTCATCTCCCCCAATCTATCTCTGTCTCCACAAAAATTTGAGCTCAAGAAATTTATACAAATGGCAAAATATAGTTAGAAATTCCCCGGAGTTTCTATCTTACTCAGATATATACTCTGCCTTCCAAGAATCCTCCAAATTTTTGCATGCATGTTGGATTTTCTCCTCTCTCTCGTGTATCCCCTGGTGTAAATGTACCTCCATCTCTGGAATCTCTAACTCTTGGTATACTTCCAGTTTGGGGCTGTGGGTAACTAAGCTATTATGAATGCGTGTTCATTTTTCCTGCATTTAAAGCATATAAAATGTTGTAAGAAAATAAATGTGTTTTTCTCTGGGAGAACTAAATGTCTTGGTACAAGTGAAAAACATTTTTTAGAATTTCTATTATTTTTTTAATAATTTTTGAGACCAATATGAATTACAAGTCTTTCACAGTTATATATAAGGTGCCTAGTGACAGTGAATTAGGGCAATTCCCACCACCAGTGTTGACTTCGCTCTGCCCTGTTCCCAGCATGTTTTCCCTGTCTCCACCCTTATCCCCTGGACTCCTAGTGTAATAACTCCCTTTTTGTGTATATCTTGTTACAGTTTGGATTTCTTTATTTTATTGTTGTTGACTCTTTGGGTTGATATTTAGGGCCGATCATTTTTTATTTCCACTTAATGTTCCTGAAACTGCTTGCCCCTGGTACTATCCACTTATTTTTTTTCTCAATTTATGAGGCAGAACAAGCTTATTTATATTGTATGATTCTGTTGGAAAACAAAAAGAGGGGATGAGCCCCTGTGTAGAGGCTATGAATTTAAATTTAAAAGAAGATAGAAAGAAAAAAAGAAAAACAAACAAAACAAAACTAGGAGGGGGCAGGTGTGGCAAGTTTTTTTGTTTGTTTTTTGTTTTGTTTTATTTGTTTTTGTAGAGGCACAGTCATTATTGAGGAAATTCCCGTGGCCTAAGAGATTCAGGGTTTCTCCACTCTTGAAGCATACTGTCATGGGATCAACTACAGACTATGGCCATGTTCATTGTCAAACCCCGAGGTCATTTTATGGTGCCAGAAAAATGTTCTGCTCAGTTGTGGTTGCCAAAGTCAGTCTTTCATAATAGAGATCTTGGTTTTTGCACAGGACCTAGGATAAAGTGTAGGATGGAGTTTTTCTTTATGTTTTCAGGCATTCTGCTCAGTCACTGTTGTTGCAGTCAGTCTTCTCTAATTAGTGATTTTGGTTTTTGTACAATTTAAAGGATGAGTGTCTTCTAATTTCATCTCACCATTAGGTAGTGAGATTGGGGAACCTAACAACTTAGATCAAGTTGTTGCTGTTTCCTTGTTGTCAGCATATTGTGTTGGAGCAATTTGGTGCCAGAGTGGTATTAGGGACTTACCCGAAGGAGTTTGATTCCTGGTGCTGGCGCAGAGAACTGTGTCAGTTCTAAGATTGGGATTCAGGGTTCAGGGTTGGATGGTTGATAGCCTATCTCTTGCAGTCTAAGTCGAGTCCCCATGACAAGTGTTCAGGATGCAAGGTGCCCTGTATTATAAAATTTATGAGTTCTTAAGCCTAGTAGATAAGAGCTTATTCCCCCCATTTTAGTGTGCCTATGCAAAAAGGGAATGATGGCATATTATATTGTTGGTATATCAAGGGGTAAAAATGGAAGGCTATATTGTCTCTGTGCCCTGGTTTTGACCTGGGCTGTTTTATCCCAAACAAGACTTTTCTTCTAGAATTTTGTACTAAATGAACCAGAACAAGCAAAGAAAAGTAAAATTAAATAAGCAAATAAATAAACAATTAAAAAAAAGTGAGAAGGAGGCTACCTTTGCATTTGGAAATAGAAACACTAAGAGGCATAACTGTTTAGGAATCCAACATCCATAGAAAATATAGATATCCCCGTCAAGTCTTTTGAGACAGTCTTGGGAAGGGGAAGGGTTCCAGGGCATACTTTTGTCCCATACCTGGTCTTAATAAGACTTTGAAATGGTTTGCAGCAGTACAGGCTCCGGTAGTGTCCTCGAGCTGCAGGTCCTTCTGGAGCTGAATTCGGTAGCATGCTCTAGTCTATGTTGGAGGGGTGTCTGTGAGATAAATGGAATGAGTCAGCAGGAGTAGAGGTTTGCAACTTTTTGCTAGGGTAAAAGATGTGAGACTGAGAGGAGGGTATTCTTTTACTTTGGGAGCTGGATGGTGGTTTGTTGGGGCAGGAGGTCAGTCTTGGTTCCTAATGGGTTAAGGAACGAGGATGCAGAGGACTAAATAGAGAGATATTAAGGGTCAGGATTGAAGGTGTGAGAGGATAGATGAAGTTCTGAACAGAGGAGGGGAGGAGGGATAATATATAAGAGGGGCTATATACAATCTAGGCATGACTTGTTTATAGTATAGATTAGGCAAATGAGTGATTATATCTTATTCACCTCACATTTCCATTAGAAGTCATGGCTGAATGCCTTTGTTCTGATCTTGAAAAAACAATGCCAAAACTGATCTTCTTGGGCTGTACTATGTGCCACACCTAAACTTTGGGTAAAGTAAGATTGACCTATTTTTCTGCTTATGCTCTTAATATCCTAAACATTCTCTCACATGTTTCATAGTAATAAGCTTCTTTTTTTATTTTTTATTTTCATACCTAAGTTTATTGTGGTGCTTATTACAAAAGCACCATGGGAAAACAACAAATAACAAATAAAAAACAACAAATAACAAATCAGTGGATAAAGAAGGTGTAGCACATAAACACAACAGAGGACTGTGTTGCCACAAGAAGGGAAGAAATTATATCGTTTCCTACAACTTAGATGGAACAACTTAGCAGGGCATTAAATTAAGTGGAATAATCAGAGTGAGAAGGACAAATACCAGATGATTGCTCATCTGTGGTATACAGAGAAAAACATAAGGAATCAGAGGTGTGGGGTAAAATAGCAAACCCTGGGCCTTGGATTGAAAAACTGAGAATATCAAGCTAGGGGTGGAGTCAGGGGGAGGAATAAAGAAGTAGATTAGAAATGTTTAAGGTTGGGGCCAGAGAGATAGCATAGAGGTAGGGCATTTGCCTTGCATGAAGGACAGTGTTTCAAGTCCCGGCATCCCATATGGTTCCTCGAGCCTGCCAGGAGCGATTTCTGAGTGTAGAGCCAGGAGTAACCTCTGGGAGATGCCAGGTGTGACCCAAAAATCATTCATCTGAAGGATGTGACAACAGTCCCTGGAAAGGGTACTTGCTCCCCTGGACTCATAGCAACATTGTGCAGAGTGGCCAAGACATGTTTACCTCATCATCAGGTTCTTGCGGTTTTGATCAACAAATCAGACTTTGTTCCTCCTCCCTTCTCAGTACTTGGCACTTCTGTCTCCAGAATGCCCCCAGACTTAGGGTCCCCCTCCCTTGGAGCTCAGGGTCCACCTTGTTCTCCTTGTGTCTGTTCCCACAAGCTAAGTGTCTTCCTGATATCTGTGGGTCGCCAACCCCTTCTGACTGAGGTGTCAGAGTCATCAGACCCAGGGCCAGTTTTCTGAGCTGCATGAATGGCCAGACAGAGAGTGAGAAGAGCAGTAATAAGCTTCTGAGAGAGGATGACCAGATCGTTTTTCACACAAAAATGCTACAGGCATTATAGGTATCATATTCTTAATATTTTATTTTCTAACTTAATATGGAGTGTTTCTTCTTTGTCAAATTTATAAAATCTTCTGAAAATCTGATTGGGCCAGTTGGAAAAAGGCGATTTAGCCATTGAAGTAGCAACAACTTTCTTTTCAGTGTTAGTTGTTCAACAACTGTTAGTTGTTCTCTTGAGACATCGATATTGTACTTATATCCCACTGGAAACACATTGAATAACCTAAGAGAGAAAATAAAATGCATTACTTAATGAGAACACAGGATTTGTATTTACTTTCTAAAAGACGCAAAGATTGTCTTTATTCTTGGATTCTGTGCTTGTGCCTAAATATTGTCACATTCATAGCTCAATCCTGAATTGAGGGCTGTTGCAAATTCAGATCCAACCATCCAAACTCCTTAATTGCAGATGGCACTGAGTGAGAAAGGAGATACATTAAGTTGTCTTTCCCATAGAGGATTTTAAAGGCACCCTGATGCATGCAGGTTATTAACAATGGTGGATTGGACAGTCAATATCTTCACAATAAATAGAGCTCAGAGGCAAATTGTACAATAGAGAAAAATTAGAGAGCAGATATATTTTATGCAAAAGGTATAGAAATCACAAATCTAAAGGTGTAACTGTTTCAAAGCAATTCTGAGTTCCTGAGTCCCCTATTATTCTAGAAGTATATATTCCAAGAATTTCAGAAGATGCCTAAAATCTGAGGTAGTTATAAGCCTTGATTGACTTTTTTCTTTTTTGGGGGTGGGGTGCACACCTGGTGATGCTCCAGAGTTACTCCTGGCTATGTGCTCAGAAATCGCTCCTGGCTTGCTGGACCATATGGGACCCCAGGGGATCCAACTATAGTCTGTCCTAGGCTAGCACGCACAAGGCTGTGCCGCCGCTCTGGCCCCTGATAAGACCATTTTTTCCTCCACATACATTCTAGAGATGCTTAATTTCTCAAACAAGCACATAAAGAGATCAATAAGATAGAAGCATTAGGGGGCCGGAACTGTGGCACAGCGGTAAGGCATTTGCCTTGCACGCAGCTGACCTAGGACGGACATAGGTTTGATCCCTTGGCATACCATACGGTACCCCAAGCCAGGGGCAATTTCTGAGCACATAGCCAGGAGTAACCCCTCAACAGCACTGGGTGAGGCCCCAAAACAAACAAACAAGCAAAAAGATAGAAGCATTAAAAAAGACACAGAAGGGACTACTTATACTAGCAGCCCAGGGGGCAAAGGAGGAGTGATATGAGATGTATGCTAGGGGTGGAGGAAGAACAACATTGGTGGTGGGAATGCCCCTGATTCAATGTCACTTTGTACCTAAAATACTACTGTGAATCATTTGTAATTCACTTTGGTCAAAAGAAAAATTATTAATTATAAAATAAAATAGACTGAATAAGAAACCTATGTGAAAGTTGTCTCATAAAGATTAGTACTATCTTTAATCTTTTGAAGATGGTGGCATGAGGACACACCAAAGATAAAGGAATGTGAAGAGCATAAGCAGTGCAATATGTCAGACTACCTCCTTGTGGATGGATAGCTGAGATCCAGTTCACCTCCAGGCAAGGACTGGCATTCACATGAGATTTCATAATTCTAGTCAAATTAAAAACATAAACTATTTATTTCTTAAATTTTATATTTTTTTTATTTTTCCCATTTGAGCTGAGCAATGGTAACTAAAATCAGGGAAAGTAAAACTTCAGATTAGAGGTCTGTGCCGCTGCTATGCCTTCTGAGGACCCTTAGGAAGACAACGATTGAAAGCAGCAGGGCCAGAAACATGAACCCCTACTTTTAGCTGAAGGCAACTGAAATTCATGGAGGTAAGTTGTGTGTGTCATTTTCCTTCAACATATCTCTGCTATTTAAGTAAAGGAAATTTTCTGAAAACATTCAAACATGATAACATGTTTGACAATAAGTTTAGATAATAAGCCAAAGATTTAAAGGATAAGGTCTGAGATCTACATACATTTCTTCAACTCCTTAGAACCAATTTCTCTTTTACTTGCACTCCAAAACATTGTATGCTTTGCTATTAATGTTATTACAATATAATTCATGGCCAGGTTATTTATTATTGTGATTGTGATAGTTCTTGATAAATATTTCATAATAGTGAGATCCATAAATTGCTAATAATCAATTACATTGATACTTATTATATTATAAGACTTTTGTAGAGTTTCACTGCTTCTTCTGTAGGCAGAATTCCCTGGAAAAATACTTGTGTATATCAGTTCTACATCTTTGGTCAATCATTGACTTCTCTACTTATTTAATAAACATTCATTGAGAAAACACTATGTGCTTAGCAATGATTGTAATTCATAGAATGCATTAATAAACACACAATCAATTCCTGGTCTCTTTCAGTCTACATTATGAGAAGTACAAGACTGGTAACTGGAAGTATCAAAAGATATGTTGGCTTCCAGGAAGGGCATCAAGAGGTGTGTCCATTTGTCTGCCATTGGTAAAGAGTTCCTTCAAAATGTTTGAGCCTACCTATAAGTAGTTGTCCTATCTAGACAAAGTCAACTTCAAACTTGAAAGGCTTCCTCAAAAGAGAATATATTCTCTAATTTTTATCAAAATACCTCCCTACCCTTTTGGCTCATGCTTATGTGAAATAAGTGTTATGGTCTTCATTGTACAGATATAGATGGTTGAGTCTAAAGCTAAGATGAACAGTAGGAAATAGTGGATCACAGTTCTTTTTGGTTGTAACCTGATGTTTTCTGAAGAAAAGTGATTTTAAACCTGCATAACTTTTAAGCTCTGAGTATCAAGTGGATCATTGTTCCAAATGACAACTGTTTAGCTAGTGAGCAAGTCTACCCCATGGGAGGTATGGACAAGAGTTTTAGAGTCCATATAATTACACACTTAATATTTAACATTTTTATATATTTACAGACATGCATTTCTATTTTCTTGTGTATAGTTTAATTCAGAGTATAAATTGGCATTCTCTTACACTAGACTTTGTGACAGAGCCAAAGGTTTATCTCAATATATTGATCAAATTAGTAGAGTCCCATGTTAAAGTTTTGGAGTTCAATTATTTACTTTTATCTGAATTCTTATTAGACTTTCATATTGTGTTAAGAGAAACATATTTGTTGTGACCCAAGACTGTCAATATCAGGGTTTTTTGTTTATCCTTATAGAATAAGTCATTCAAAATATTATTCCTCCAATCAAATCCCCAAATTGGGCAGCTTGGATCATTTTACATAGAGGGTTTGTTTTTGTTTTTTTAGTTTAATGTAATCTAATTTCTCTAATAATAAGAAATTGTATTAAAATGTCTCCCAATTCTAGAATACTCAATACAATGGAAAATGCAACATATTCATGTTAAGGAAAATTTGGGTTTCCTTCACTTTGTGACAGAATTTCTCTGACTTTGACCTTGTAAAATCACCCCACATACATTAATTGGATAAAACTCTTTCCAGATTTAGCCTACAAGACCTCATAGTTCTGTGGGAAAAGAAGAAAGTAAGCAGATACTTCAGTCAAAAATATTATAATTACCAAATTAAAGAATATGATGAGTTTATGGAGCACAAAAGATAATGCCCTGAAAATGTGGATATTTCAGCTGATACACTGCAATTTCTCATCCTTACTTTTCTTAGTCTACAATATAGGAGTATTTTGTTGCACAGGGCTTTTCTGAATATTAAATAAGTTGACCTACGTCTATCATTGACACTCAAACATTATAAACTATTACTTCCATTCATTATAGTTAATTAATTCCTAATGTCATTAGTGAAAATACATACAAGAATTTAACATAAATTACAAGTTTCTAAACATGAGAGTCAGAGTAATAATAATGAACCTTCACTTTACATTATAATTTTTGAAAATATTTTCAGGAAGCAATATTTGCTATGTGATTTCAGAGGAAGAATTCCCCTCTCTGTGTTCTCTTATAGATCCTTGCCTATAATCAATAGGTTAGTTTGACTGAGAAAATAAATTGTATTCACATTAAATTCACCCATAGTCCCTATTTTTCAAGACATGTGTAATCATTTATTTAATCAAGAACCCTGTGAGGAGATTATATTTTTCCCATTTAATTATCCAGGGTTTATAATTCATAGTTGAGGAAACGTTAAGATTGAAGTCTTTTTATTGTTCTAATCAGAAGTTAATGAAGATTTAAGCAAAGACTTCCTGATTTTCTTTCTTTTCACAGAAAGGTCAAGCTATATTTTAGTAGATGGAAATTTTTTATTAAATTAATTATTAAAGACTTGCAAAAAGAGATTATATTAAGGGATTAGTAATTGCAATGTCTTTTAGACAAATAGCTCATTTCAGCAGTAGACCTTAACACAATGGTAGATCACCTCAAATTTTGGTGTCCTGAAAACAAGAACAGATGTCAAAGTTGCAAACATTTTTCTTTTATTTAATTGTGAGTTATTTTTATCATGTTATTTAAATATCTCTATTTAAGCACCATGATTACAAACATGTTTATTGTTGGGTTTTAGTCATAAAAAGAACCCCTCCCCTTCACCAGTGCAAAATTCCCACCACCAATGCCCCCCATCTCCCGTCTTCCCCACCTCCTGCCTTATTCATTTTTTTCTTAATAAAATAAAGTTATATTGTATACAAGTGTGTGGTTGGTTTTTTAAATTTAAAATCATGAGGTAGCTGAAGATTTTAATAAATCGGTGTTGGGGTTCAGTCTATTTTATTGTTGGTTTTTCTTTTTGATTTTAAGCTGTGACTATAATTTCAATATATCCCTGTGTGCACAAAAAAGAGATTTTTATGATATTTCGGAATATTAATGTTGCAAAGTTCTTTATAAAGAAAATATAACTAGTAATACACTGGAGCACAGAATAGACTTGAGGCATATTTAGTACTAATGATTACTAAAACTGGAGTTGATGAGGATTTATAGATTAATCTGGGGAAGGTAAGGGTAACTGTAGGGAGTATAGACTTATAAGGTAAGGGTAACTATAGGGAATATAGACTTATACCAATTTATAATTCCATACACTTTCTATTTAGTTATGAAACTTAACTTTTGAGATTTTTTTAACCTTAGAAAGTGAAATTTCTCTATTGCCAAGAAAAACAAAGAAAGTGTACAATAGCATGCCTACTTTTCTCCATCTCCCCTTTGGCAGGAACTGAGTGCCAGCTATTTCCTTTAAAGGGGGTGTGTAAATTAGAATCATACAGCATCTCAATTCTCATACATTTCCTGCATATTCCAAAAGCAGTCTGAATTTAGCTTATTCTAATATTTTCATGTTGTGTAGACCATAAAATTTGCCCAGAATAAACAGATAAAATTGGTTCTCTGTTCTGATCATGTTGCTTATTAAACAGCCCGAAAAGCTCAGCAGCATACAATAAGCAGTTGTCTTGCTCACGTGTCTGATAGTCAGCTGGGTTCAACTAATCAGGCTTGGTTTGTTTGGAATGGTTTGGTTCTGTTCTTTCTCTTTCTCTCTCCCTCCCTCTCTCTCCCCCTCTTTTTCTCTCTCCCCATCCCCCTTTCACTCCCCTTTTCTTTCCTTCTCTTTCCCTTCCCCCCTCTCTCTTCCTCTCTTCTCTCTCACCCCAACAGACTAGCTGGACACTTTTAATAATAATAACAGAAATTAAAAAAAAGAGTAGAAGGAACACACAAGCTCTCTTCAAGTCTATGTTTGTTAACTTTAATGTCTCCTCACCTCTTTTGAGTAGGAGAATCAAATCAGAAGGCTGAACAGAAGGGAGGGATGGGAACTTTCAAATCATAACCGGAGTGAGGCAGAATAAGGTATGATAATTAACATTTGTAACCCAAAAGCCTTTTGCCAAGGTGGCCAATCACCCACAGTAAACAGCTTCAAATCTAACTTCATTAATTGGTTTTTTAACACTGCCCAAATTTGAAGACAAATTTGCACATTTCGTGATGCAAAAAAGAGAATTTTCTAACATCAGAGTCTACAATTTGCTTCCAGATAGTGCTCATCACTTCTCGATTAGTTAATGAACCTCTAGAATCTTACCAGTGTGAACTAAAGTAATCACCCATTATTTTTGCTCATGGAATTTCAGATCTGGAAGAGTTATACATTAAAAATGAAAAAGCAGCACAAATAAGAACTAAAAATCACTCATGATAAGTTCTAACTTCTCAGAGAATTTATTTCTTAATAACTCTCAAAATCTAATTGCACTTTATATATGGAAAACTGGCTCCAGGAAATATCAGTAGAAAAGCAATAGCATCCTGCAACATTATATATTTTAGTTTGAAAAATCTTAGTGAAGTACCATTTTCTTTCAGAATTTTATTTTTTCTTGATTTCTGCTTTTGACTTGATACTTTTAAATTGCATGTACACATACACAGAGAGAGAGAGAGAGAGAGAGAGAGAGAGAGAGAGAGGGAGGGAGGGAGAGGGAGAGGGAGAGGGAGAGGGAGGGAGAGAGAGGGAGAGAGAGGGAAACAGTGAGTCTTAAATGCATGGAGAAAAACCAAAAAGATTAACAAATAAACTTTCAAATGCTAATTTGAAGTGTCAATTGCATATGACCATTGGGCTCCTTAATTCCTTGCCAGAGATGCACTATTCAAACAAATAGAAGCTTATTTTTCTTCGACCGTACAGTACTCCAAGTCCTTCATCCTTTCCTAGTTGACTGGGGAGTGCTCAGTGCAGCTAGGAAGGAATCTGAAGGACCAGAAAGTTCTGTTTCCTGATCCTAGACTTAGCTCTCAAGCCCAGCTCTTTCTGGAATTTAGCCCTTAGAGCTTTTTTTTTCAAGAGGTACTGTGGTCTGACCAATCAAGACCTAACATCTGCTCTTTATATAGATTTTGAAGTTGAAACTTCAGTGCTGCCAATAATTCAAAGTATTTCAAGCTCCCCAAATCTGAAGTTGACAATATTTATCAAACATGTATGTACATGCATACACACAGGAAGATCCCAGTATTATTACAAAATTATTTCAGTTTTCTAACCTATAATCCTTCTCCTCGCTTATTATACTTTTGGGGGCAACAGGACACTGCAATGGAAAAGACAAAAGAGATTCTTTGCATATTGCATATCCTCCTCTTTTCAAGTCCAGAGTAAATTGCTTATCTTGTTTTAAAACTTTGATTATCTATAGAGCAAATATTTTATGGATTATTTTGCTGATTCAGGTTCTCACATTGTCGAACAAGCTGGGTAATGCTGTGATATCTCCTTGTTCTCTCTCCCTTTGCTTCCACTGTGAATGCTGTATGTTTGTGATAGGAAAGAAACTTCTTCCCTGGGAGAATGGAGCAAATGGAAAGACAAGGCCTATGCAATATTGACCAGTATTGAATTCCAAAACATGTGTACTTCTGTAAATCTACATATATATATATATATATATATATATATATATATATATATATATATATATATATATATATATATATATATATATAACAGGAAGCAGAAACAAAATTTATAAAATGTCGTTAGTGTGCATTCTTGAGGATTCTGAATTGTTTAAACCCAGACACACTGAAGATGTGTTCTCATTATGAAGAAAGATGGGGAGAGATGACTTTAAGTTGAGCAGGATAAAGTTGTATTTTTACTCACATAGTGAGCATGTAGCAGAGCTCTTGTTATGGGAATAGGGTGGGAGCTATGGGGAAGAACTTGACTCAAGCCAGGCGCCTATGTCCTTGATTAAATATTATAATTGCAATTCCTTATAAAAATACTTGTAAAAATATAAATAATAAACTCAAAACTCCATAAACCTGTAAAAATACATACACAATCAAATCAAATCTAGCTTTCTTACAGACACATTGACTTTTACTTTTGGCTTCTCTGAGATGGTTTCTGAAAATATTTAAAAGATATCTGGAAAAGCATTGATACTGCCAGGCTATATTTTTTTCAAAGAACTCTTTACAACAATTTGAATGATGCCAAGAAGCACTAATTCCAAAAGTAGAATATATTTCCAAGGTCTTGGTTTCAGATAATTCCAAAAGCTGTGCCAAAGAGTATAATACTGCTATCCTCATCCAACTGCAAAAGATAGAGATGCAGAATGTGTGTGTGCAAGAAGCAGGGTCCATAAAGACTCCCCACAAAGCCCATTCTGTGCTTTTCATTTATGTCATTGGTTCTCTAGTTGTCTGGATGACGGGAAAAACAATGACACAGTCTTCTTGGCATAGCTGCAACAAAATGGCCTTCTCTAATTTTCCCCTACCATGAAGGATTTAAGAGGCAGAGAGATAGTACAGAGTTTTAAGCACTTGTCTTTCATGTGACCAATTCCATTTTGGTTTCCACTACAGTGTATGATTCCCTCAACACTGCTAGAAGCAATACCTGAGCACAGAGCTAGGGTAAGACCTGAGCATTTCCAAATTTCCAGATCAACACACAAATGAACAAACACACACACACACACAAAGAACTTTGTCCTAGTTTTCTGTTTAAAGGAATACTATAAAAAACTACCATTATTGGGGTATGATTTATAAATCTCTTTGTATTCACTAGGAATGTGGTAAAGAAATTTATTAGATTAAATTTATAAGTAAGACACATTAATAGGGCCACAATATCATGTAATTTCCTCTTCTTGAATACTGGCTGCCCTAGAAATGATCTCAGTGTTAGAATAGGTATTGATTAAATGTAACTTTGATTTTATAATTGATTTATAGCATGTACTCTAAAAGAGATGACTTTGCTTGTGGATAGAAAATTAGGTGCCCAGCCTGTCTGCACTTTGAATGAACCCCCTCTTCCAAGCGAATAAAGTGCTGATTTTAGGAAACTCCTGCTAGTCATACTAATAAGGTACCATGATGTATGTGCCCCATATTGCTTTAGCACGAGGCAAAGTAATGATGAGTTTGTGATAATATAGAAACAGGCTCTTGGACCTCAAGCTTTCTCTAAGGTTTCAGTTGATTGCCTAGCCTAGAACCCATTGATTTAATAAACTTGTGCCAATAAAGACTTCCTTAACTTCCATTCATTGTCTCTATGTACTTGATTTTGAATACCAATGACAATGCTAGCTTACAGAACACAGTACAAATGATAGGTTGACACTTTTGTGATTAAATAACTCAAATAAGCGACTTCTGACTTGCTAGAAGAACTAACTTTTTTGTTGAATTTGATGAAGAAAAATTGTATTGGAAAGGTTTATCAATGAGAGGCAAAAAGCTGAGGAAACTGAAAAACTGAGGCTACTGGTCCAACATGTGTGATAAATAGTGCTGTCAACAACCATATAAGCTTGGAAGAGATCCTGCCAAAGGAATGAAATTCATATCTTCATGATATCTTGAACATGATGATCTCTGAGACTCAGTATCAGGGATAGCAGCTAAGTTTGGCCTAAAACACTGACAGAATAAATGGATGATGGTAAACCGTGAGATAATTTGTTACACAACTAACACATATGGGCCTACACATAAAGTATATATCATCTATGCAATGTTTTTCTCTAATATTCCTAAAAGAAAAGAGCAAGACTTGTGGAATTAAGGAAATAAGGGGCACAAGAAAAGGATTTTAAAGGGATACAACAGCAGTAATAAATTGCTGAAAATTGAGGCAAATCATTTCTTAGAACTTGCACATCGATTTAGGATATTTAGGATATTTAGAATATTTCCTAAATATTTCCTGTTAATTTGAAGTGATACTAATGTATCTCTAACAATATTTTCTGTCAAAAATATATTTCATTAAATCACCAGCTCTAATAATTTTTAGTAAAAAATTTATTGAGAATTCTATTACCAAAATAGAATTTCTAGTCTATCTTAAAATTAAAATAAAAGCAGCAGTAACTATCACCAATTGGTTAAACATCTACAAAAAAACAGAATGAACAAACTCAAAAAGGACAAAATTCATATGCTATGGATTCTTATCAGATGGTATATTAGAGCTGGATTTGCCCAATTCCTGGGAGATAAAGATACACACCTGTTCAGTTTTTTATTTTTAAAGAGTCCAGAGCTTCTTGAATTTGGTTGCAAAAGAAAGAAACTATGTGAAGGCAAAGCAAAAAAAAAAAAAAAAAGAAAGAAAGAAAGATACTGTATTTTTGAATCATTAAGTTAAATTAGTCATGGAACATGCTCTACATCTGGACCTTCATCTAGAAACTATTTCCAAACCACTGTCTGCTCTGTGCAGTTTGCCTTTCTAATTCCAGACTTCAGGATAATAATTTTATTTTGAGTTATCGTTTTGACTGGAAATAGCAATGGTAACTTAAAAGGATGTCATTATGTTTTTTGTTTTAAAATTATATAATTCTTTAGTATGGCATTAGTTTGGCATATCTACTTCAGAAATTTTTCTTTGTTCATTATATAACTCAGTAATCCAAAAATAAATAATATTATATATTTATATAATATATAATATTATATCTAAATATCAAATAATAATATTTGATATTCAACAAAGATATTAAGTCTTACCCAGTGAGATAAGAAAGAACAATTTAGCCTTATGGGTAAAGCTTATGGAAACAACATATAGTTGTCAATCCCATTTTATAAATGACAGCATAATTACTGAATTTCATTGTTATTAAACTTTGGAGTGAACAAAGATGTTCCAAGTGAAGACAAAAAGAAATTTCTTCTTAGAAAGTTCAATAAAAAATAAGAGTGAGTTATTTTTTCGAAGTGACTGGTGATTGCTTCTTTGTGAGTCAGTGACTACAATTACCTACCTATCTACATCTCTCTCTTTCCCCCTGTCTCCCCACTCTCTCTCTATTCTCTCTCCACTCTCTCCTCTCTCTTTCTCTCCTCTCTCCACTCTCTCTCCCCTCTCTTATTTTCTCCCCTCTCTTTTCTTTCACCTATCTCTCCTCTCTCTCTTCTCTCTCACCTATCTCTCTCTTTCTCTCTCTCCTTTCTCCCCCTCCATCCTATCCTTTCTCCCTTCTCATTTCCCAAATAAAACTAAAAAAATAATTTAAGAATATAAAATCTGTAGAGATAACTTACCCAGGATTGATGTTGAGAACCAAGCCAAGAGAATATTGTCAGAATCAACCTGAGTCAAGAATAGCTCAAGTCTCATTGAGTAGGAGCTCATAACCAACAGCTGTTTAAATATATGTGGATTTCTATAACTGTTTATACATATAAAATATCTATATTGTAAAAATATAAGCATTTGAAATTGTTCACAAAGCTATTAGCATGATGCAAGAAATAAAGTAATGTATTATGTAAATGGAAAAATGTATACTCGGGCCCTATGACTCTTACTTTTGTGGTCATTAGGGTCTTTCAAGAGGTGATGAAACTAGATGTTTTGAAATGGGAAGTTTATCTGATCATATGGGTCACCTTAAATCTCACCACAAATATTCTGTCAGAAAGAGCTCAAGGAATATTTACAGAGGAGTGATGAAAATGACATGAAGATGAAGTTGGGAGGCTTAATGTTGCTACACTGTAATCCTTGGACATGAAAACAAAATATAAAGAACATCAATACAGAAAAAGCACAAGATTTTGCTCTAGAAACCTTAACATGGCTACTAGAGTCTTGAATTTGGCTCAATGACACAGATGTTGAACCTCTGACATACAAAAGTGAAAGAAAAGTGTGTCTGTTTACTGCTCTATCTAGAAACCACTTTCAGTGGTTTAACACTCACAGGAAATGAATAGACATTTAATAATAAAAGTTTCCAATAAGATTCTTTCAAAGACATGTTTTTGCTACACCAGGAGGTTTGTAATGTTCTTCAAGACAACATCAAAGGAATTTATAAAAGTAGTCACTATCCCCAGGGTTAGCATAGCCACTAAATTTCTGATAAGCAAATGCTGAACTTCGTAAATTTATTGTGCTATTATGTTAGAAGTGAGGAAGATAAATTACCCATAGATAAAAAGTAATAAAATAGTTACACTATACTTTTCTTAATTCTTGAAAATATTTTATGATTAGATAGCATATCTGCCTTTGGTATCTGGGAATAAATGGTTTTGCCAGAAACATTTTTTGTTTTGTTTTTGTTTGGTCTTGTTTTGTTTTTGAGCCAAACCCATTGACACTCAGGGGTTACTCCTGGCTGTGTATTCAGAAATTGCTCCTGGCTTGGGGAGACCATATGGGACGCTGGGGGATAGAACAGAGGTCTGTCCTAGGCTAGCGCTTGCAAGGCAGACGTTTTACCTCTCGCACCATTACTCCGGCTCCATCTCCAGATATATTTTTTCATATATTCACCCTTAACTTAAAGGACTGGTCAAAAAATATAGGAACAATAAATATGAGTGTTGTTAATTTTTACTTTTAAAGTATAGTAGCAAATGGCTAAATTATGACCTCGTGTATTCATTTAATTTTCAAATATTGTGTTATGTATAGCCAGCATTCCTAAATTAGTGAATTATGCAGTTCACCTAGGTTCTCCCATATGTTTGGCTCTTCTTTTTCAGTTAAATTGAAGGTTTACTTAAGTCATTCTAAAGGCAGGAACAAACTTTCTAACTCCCAAGAAACAGAATAAAAGACACTGTCCACTTCAACTCTAGAGAAAAGGAATGCATGCCAATAACATGTACTTTCCTAACAATAATTATCCCTGACACAGCTGTAATTGTCAGAGGCCAGAGTGAGTATAGTAGATAGAGCCCTTTCCTTGCAAATGATGAATCTCTGTTTTAGTTGTACCAATCCAACTAAGGCCAACCAGGATTCTGACCTCTGAGCACAGAACCTGGAGTAAGTCCTAAGCACATCCAAGTGTGGACACCAAATAAAAACAATTATAATAATCAGTTGTGTTATTCTTTATATAGAATAATTATCTCACTACTAGAATAGATCTCAGAAGAGAAGGGTACATATGTATTTTACTTACATTCTTTGTCTAGTAGCTAATACTTAATGACTCAACAAATATATTTTAGATGATTGGATTCAATAAAGGCATGAGAGTTTCCTAGACTATTTTTGTTTATGGTCTATAAATCTAGAAGGTCATGAATTGCTTTATTTTATGTTTTTTTTCCTGGAGCATTTTTTGCTGCCTATTTATATAATAAGGCCTGTGTTGTTTTGCTCAGGGGACTATCCTTGGAAGCTTTAAATTTTGGCATCAGATTTTGTTATCTATCTACAACAATACTCTTGATAAAGGATAGGTTTCAGGAAATAAACTCATCTCTCATCAAATGCAGATAGTGCTGCCTTCAGGGCTGTCCTTCATCTTCACCACCAGACCTGATCATCTGTCTCCCATAGTCATTTTTGTCTCTCTGGGCAGAGTCAGGAACCCTCTTGTTGCTCCTATCAACCCTCCTTTTTCCAAAACAGTATGAATATTCAATTTATATCATCTAGTTCCAGGCACATTAGACCTACCAATTTTTTCTCCTATAGCCTATAGCTCAAACCCAGCTGAACAAACCAATGAACTAGTTTGCAATATTTTTATCACTTAGATAACCACGCTTGTTAAGGAAAATAACCTCTAAAGCAGATATAAATTTAGCCAACTTTTATGCAAACAGTTCAATAAATAACTTTCTTAAACACCCTGCAACTCCAGCATTCTAACCCACCAAATGCAAAGAATAATGGGGAAACTAAGGAAGACACCTTCAGCTGTGTATATGGAGATAAAACCTGGAAAATGTTCAAGTCAACAAAACATTAGAGCCTTATAGATGAGGACCTAAATTCAACACTTAATGTTAGCAACAGAAATCAAGGAGTCAATAGCCTGCTAAATTAAAAAACTATAGATTAAGGATGCAACCAACTCAAAAAGAACTGTTTCAGAAGATGAGAGAAACCATATAATTGGAACTGAAGGAACTCTAAAACATTTTAGCAAGCCATAGTAACAGAATTATACAGATGGAAATAACATAAAAAACCTTGAAGACCATTTACAAACTAGCAGTTACAAAGAAGTCAATAAAGAAATGAGAAACAAAATGTTGAAAGAAAATGTAAGGTAATTAATGAACAAAGAAAAAAGAACTAATCTCTAAATTATTAGAATACCAGAAGAGGAGGAAAAGGGGAATGGGGAAGAACAAGTAGTGAGGAAGATAATAGCAAAGAATTTATCATTCTCTGAAAAGAGGGTGCTCTACAAATCCAAGAGAAAAAAATAATGTCAAAACTAAGGCATAGTAATCCAAATGGTAAAAAAATAGAGAGAGATGAATTATTTAAAGCTGTTAGGAAGAAAAAACTCAAGTATAAAGGAAAGAATATAGGAATAAAAATATACCTTTTATTTGAAACAATTCAGGCAAGAAAAGAGTGGAATGACATATTCAAACAACTAAAAGAAATAAACTTCCAACCTAGAGTCCACTATCCAGAAAAACTCTCATTTACATGGTGGGATAGCCATACTTGTATCAGACCAAATTGAATTCAACCTCAAGAAAGTATTTAGAGACAAAAATGAGAACTACACATTGATCAGGGAAACAATAAACCAAAACTACTAATTCTGATCAACATTTATGCAATAAATATAGAACCAGCAAACCTAGAGAAACATTGGACATAAAAGGAATATGTGTTAGAGATTTCAACATGCCATTATCATCACTAGACAAATGCACTAGACTGAACAATAGCAAAGACATGAGTCATAAATGAGAATCTAGAAGAACTAGTACTAATGAATCTATACATGGCCTTTCATCCTCAAAAATCTGACTATATGTTCTTCTCAAGTGCACATGAAAACTTCTCTAGGATAGACAACATTATAGCACACAAGTTTAACTTACATAAATTCACAAATATAAGAATTATACTAAGCAACCTATCAAACAACAATGCCAGAGACTGACTGTAAAAAGAAGACATTAGGAGAAAACTTAACACATGGAGACTAAACAACATGCTGATCAATAACAGATGAAACAGAGAGGAAACCATGGAAGAAATAGATTCATTGAGATAAGTAATTATGACAAAACAAATTGCCAAAATCTATGGGACAAAACAAAAGTAGTAATTAGAGGAAAACTCAGAGTTATACAGGCCTACTCTAGGAACAAAGAAAAATACAAAACAAACATGCTAATAGGACACCTTAAATATCTGGGAAATCAACAGCAAAAAAAAAAAAAAACACAAACAGAAGAAAAGAAATAATAAAAAACAGAGAACTCAACAGTATAGAAACAAAGAAAACAAAGCAAAGAATTAATGAAACCAAGAGATGAATTTTGAATAAGTAAAAAAAAAAAAACAGAAAAATCTCTGAATATATTCACAAGGGGCAAAAAGGGAGTTTACTCAAATAAATCAGATCAGAAATATAAGGTGAAATTATATCAAAATCTCAAGAAAACCAAGATATTATGAGAGCTTATTATGAACAACATACACAGTTAAGCTAGCTAAACTAGAATAAATGGAAAGATTTTTAGAAAAAATATTATCCCTGATACTTAATGAGGAGGAAGTAGGAAGCCTAAACAGGCCAATTACAAGCAAGGAAATTGAAATGGTTATTAAAAAACTCCACAATATGGGGTCGGAGCGATGGCGCAGCAATAGGGCATTTGCTTTGCATGAGGCTGACCCAGGACTGACCACAGTTTGATTCCCTGGCATCCCATATGGTCCCCCAAGCAAGGAGTGATTTATGAGCACATAGCCAAGAGTAATCCCTGAGCATCACCAGATGTGGCCCAAAAACAGAAACGAAAAAGACTCCAAAAGAACAAAATCCAGGATAAGATGGGTTAACAGGTGAATTTTATCAACAATTCAGATTATATTTATCCTTATAATCTTCCAAAATATTTAGAAAACAGGAATCTCCCTAATACCTTCTATGAAGCTAAAATTATGCTCATTTCCAAAGCTGACAAAGATACTACCAAGGAAGAAAACTATAGACCAATCTCATTAATGAATATGGATGCAAAAATCCTTAACAAAATCTTAGCAAATTGAATCCAACAACATATAAAAAATTATACAGCATAACCAAGTAAGTTTTGTACCAGGGATGTATAATGGTTAAATTTATGCAAATCAATGAAAACCATATGCCACATCAGTAAAAGGAAGGATAAGAAAAACACATGATCATACCAAAGGATTCAGAGAAAGCATTTGACAAAATTCAACATCCATTCATGATGAAAACCCTCAGCATAAAGGTATGAAAGGACTTTTCCTCAAAATAGTAACAAGCATCTATAAAAATTCCAAAACCCACAGTATTCCTAATGGCAAAACACTGAAAGCATTTTTATTAAGGTTAGGCATAAGGCAAGGATGTTCACTGTCTTCACTTGTATTCAATATAGTATTAGAAGTCTTAGAAATAACAATCCAAAAAGAGAAAAAAATCAAATGAACAAAATAGAAACAAAGAAACAAAGGAAGTCAAACTATCTCTATTTGCAGAAGAAATGATGATATACATCGGAGACCCTAAAGAGTAACCAGAAAAAGCTCCTAGAAACAATAAACCAATACAGCATATTGGCCTGCTACAAAGTCAATTTAGCAAAATACAGTTTCATTCCTTTATACAAATAAGAAAAAGATCCAAGAGTCTATCCTATTTAAAATAGTGTCCAAAACTATCAAGTACCTAGTATCAAGTACCTAAAAAGAGAGTTGAGAGATCTATATCAGGAAAACTTCACCAATGCTCCCCATCTCCCACCTCATCCACCCTCTGTTATTTTATTTGTTATTTGTTACTCAGTAACATCCAGTGGAGCTCAGGACTTCTTCCTAGCTCTCCATTCAGAAATCAATCCTGGTAGGCTCAAAGGATCATTGGAGATGCAAGGATCAAACCTGAGCCATCCATGTGCAAGGCAAACAATTTACATCTGTGCTATTTCTAGCATCGGTAATGGGAAGGTTACACTCATGAAAGGGGGGTGTACATTTTAGGACTGAACCCCAACTACAAACATGTTTGTAACCATGGTACTTAAACAAAAATATTATTAAAAAAAAAAACGAAAACTTCAAAACACTTCAGAAAGAAATTGAAGAAGACAAAAGGAAATTGAAGAACATTCAATGATTTTAGATTGGAAGAATAAATATCATCATCCTGTCATCTTACATAAACTATTACATAGATTCAATGCAATCCCTATTCAAATTTAGAAAACATTAATCAAGAACTTAGAACAATCAATTATAAAGTTCATGTGGAACCATAAAAGATCTAGGATAGCCAAATCAATATCGAAAAACAAGAAACTGGGAGGCATCTCATTACCTGATTTGAAGATCTACTACAAAGCCATAGTGATTAAAACAGCATGGTATAGAACAAAGACAAATTTTTCAGACCAGTGGTTTAGGATAGTATATCCTGTGAAAACTCTCAACTATATGCTCAACTAATTACAGACAAAGGAGCCAGAATTTGAAATGGACAAAAACAATTTCTTCAACAAATGTTTTTGGTACAATTTGATAACCACTTATAAGATATTAAAGATTGATTCATATCTCACACCTTACACAAAAGTGAATTTAAGTGGATTAAAAATGAAATTAAATCCAAATCCATAAATTCATTGAGTAAAACATGCAAAAATCACTCCAAGAAATAGACTTCAAAGAAGTCCTCAATGTTAGGTTGCCAATGACAAGAGCTATAGATAAAACCTAAATAAAAATGGGATTATAGCAAACTAAAGTTTCTTTCTGGCAAAAGAAACAATGGCTAAAACTAGAAAACAGATAAATGAATGAGAAATTTTTTGCAATCAACATACGTGAGATAAAATTTTGATATTTAGAATATATTAAGTACTCACAAAGGATAACTACACAAAACCTAAAACCCCATCAAAAATGGGGAGAGGAAATGAACAGGCACTTCTCTGAGTAAGAACAACAGATGGCGAACAGACACATGAGAAAATCTTCATCATCACTTATCATTAGGAAAATCCAAATCAAGACAACAATAAAATATCATCTTATACCAGTGAAGATTGCACATATCAAAAATACTAGGAACAATTCTGTTGGTGGGGAGGTGGGGAGAAAGTAACCCTTCTCCACTGCTGGTGGGAATGCTGCCTGATCCAACCCCTATGGAAAACAATATAAGGGTTCTCAGTAAACTCAAAATTGAGCTTCCAATGCACATCACTATTCATTGCAGCACTCATATAATAGCTACAACTTAGAATTAACCTAGTTGTCTAACAACAGACAACTGGATCACAAAGATGTGTGTGTGTGTGTGTGTGTGTGTGTGTGTGTGTGTGTGTGTGTGCGTGCGTACAGTCTTTCAGAAACATATATGGAACTAGAAGATATTATGTTAAATAAAATAGACTGTTCACCCCAAACTTTGGATCACATCTTTGGAACCAGCACAGTTTTCTGCTGTGGTAGAATAAAACTTCTACCAGGGAAGGCCCTAATGCTACCTGCTACCAACTTGCTCCAGGGTGGGTTTATATAACACCCTAATGACTTGAAAACAGCTACAACTTGTTTTCAGGACATGTTTTCCTGTATCACCACCAAACTGTGAGATGAAACTAGAAGACACTCCTTGACACCTCAGCTTAGACATAGGATCTGTGTAAAAAAACAAGATCTCTAATTACGGAACCCTGACTTCAACAACAGTGATTAAGGAGAAATTTTCCTAGGACCATGAAAAAAGCCTTTGAGGTTAAACAACTTACTATTCCCGGAGACTGTAGTTGGTCTTATGGCAGGATATTTCATGAAAAGTGGCACCCTGTTTTAAGGCCAATGTTTTCTACTTTCTTTTTTCCCAAATTCGTGCTATGCCTATGCAAAAAAAAAAAAAAATTGAGCCATTCTTTTTAATTTATTTTTATCTTTTAGATAGGGACTCCCTTCTTCCCCATAGGATCTTGGAACATGAATTACTTTGTTTTACCTAATATTTCCTATTTTTAATTAATTAAGAAAAATAATGTTGGAGGCTTGGGGGCAAGTGGTCTCAGGTTCATTGGTGCAGAATAAAAAAAGGACAGAACTAAATATCCAAACCAAATTCAACAATACAATCAAGAGAGCTAAACTTTAAATATATAAATATAAAATGGTCTTGTTATACTGGCAGACTAGAGTCCAAAAAATGGTGCTATAGGAAGTACTCTGGGAACATTGATGGAGGGAGGATGACACTAATGGTAAAATTGCCCTGATTCTCCGTATATCTAAAATCCAACAATGGAGGACTTTGTAAATCACAATGGCTTCAATAAAATAAAGTTAAAAACTAAAATCTAAAGTATACTGAGAATATTATTTGAGGATATTTAGGGGGTTATCAAACTGATTGGGAGGAGTAAGAGAGATCATGAAACATTATAAAGACTAGAGAAAAAAACTGGGGATAAAGGAATTGCAGATATTGGCAATCATATAAATGATCCTGATGGTAGATTTATAGTATCTGTAGGTCTTTGTTGCTTCTATTGGAATGATCCTCAATATAAAATTATATAATTTTTATCCCTTTCATGTATCTGCATAAATAATATTTTGAAATAAACATTGAGCTAGAATAATAACTGTATAGAATCTGTCTTTTTATCCCTAATAAGCAGCACCCAACTTCTGAGTTTTCATTTTCCCTTCAGAGAAACAGCGTCAACAATAAACAATAAAAAGCAATCATAAGGTACATTGTTTTGTGACCACTTGCAGCTTGGACAATCTTTGAAATCTCGTGATCCACTTCTACTCAAGCAGAGCACAGTGATTTTACCCACTGATTCACCATGCATAAATCAGGCATTTTCCCATTAACAAAATATTAATTAACTCAACAAGAGTATATATCTAATAAATGAAATGAAGACAATTGACTACTGTTATATGCCAAGCACTAGATTTCAGATTTTCAGGTAAGTATCAAGCCTATCAACATTGAATGGATATATATTGGAGCCAGGAGGTCTTTATGAAATATTTTGTTGAGTTACAGGAATTGTGCTATTGGGATCAGAGAGCTAATATGGGTGCATGCTTTGCATGTTACTGACTCCAATTTGATCAACAGAATTGTCTCTAAAGCATAGTAAATGTGATTCTGGAGGCTTTTAAGGACCACAGAAATATCCCAGGGAAACTTCAATATCCTTGGGTTCTCAATTGGAATTGCCTTCTAGCTGGCAGTGAATAGTCAAGAGTGGACCACAGGGGCACAATCTTCTTCCAGTCAAAAATAATATTCATATTTTTCTGCTTTCATAAGACTGTATTCAAATAAATTTTAAAAGAAGACAAGCTATGTAGCAGGTGCTAGAAAGGCTTCTTGAATGGTTCTTTGTGAACATGATACCTATAATAGTACCCTTTGAAAAATATAAAAATTGTTTTGACTTTATTAAAATCTTTTTAGATAGGTTACAAAATAAGTCACCTATTGCTTTTTAAGATTTCTATAAAAACAGCTATTTCTATTTGTCTCTCCAGCAGATAAACAAACACGATAAAAAGATTAACTCAGGGCAGAAATACATTTTGTAATCTACATATAAAAAGTTACTAGAAAAGAAGGCATCAGAAATTTAAATTATAATTTTATTAATAAATTCTAGATGTAATGTGGGGAAGAACTAAAGTTCATTAAATTTCATGCGTACAGGCATACTCTACTATCTACCTGCCATTTTAATTTGTTTCTTAGATATGTAGACACTGTTTGCTTGGCTTTCTGTCTCTGCTATTATTACTCCTTTGAAAATTTAAGCTCTGGCAATGCTGTTGTACTTTTATTTCACTTATTTTTACCACAGTAAAGACAGAGGCAGAGTATGCACAGGAAATAGGTCTTGGTACAAAAGCAGTTTCACATTAAAACCACATGCCTTACAGAGAGCTGTAACATCTTAGATTATTTAAAGAAAAATATCCAGGAAATAAACTAGTTTCATAGTCATTTTATCCACCAAAAACATGTTTTTCTCCAACTGTTCTGTACAGATGATTAGGTTCTAAAAAAAAAAGCTTTGAAATATTTTGTAAACATAGACTGTTTGTAAGACACATCTTTTTTGATGCCATATAAAAAGTTGAGTTTTAAATATTGCACCTCCCATTTCTTCTGAAAAATAATCACTTGGTATTTATTTAGGTTCTATTGGAAGTAAAATACTTTAACTACATAAAATATAAAAAATAAAAGATTTTAGGGCTGGAGTGATAGTGTAGGGAATAGGCAATTATTTTTGCACACAACAGATCCAGGTTCAATCTCAGATATCCGATGCAGTCACCGAAGGCTGCATAGAGTGATTAATTCCTGAGAACAAAGCCAGAAATAACCTCTGAGAATCACCAGGTGTGGCAAATATAAATAAATAAATATTTCTGGTTGGTGTAAAATATGTCATATTTAAAAATTATAACATATAAACAACATAACTGGAATATATGTATGTCAGTGTATATATATATATATATATATTTATATATATATATATATATATATATATATTAGACTTTAAAATTAGATTCAGGGCCAATGGATAGTTCAACAGATAAGGAGATTACTTTGCATACACTTGGCCCAATTCAATCCCTGGCTATACTTAAGTTATTTTTAGACCCATCAGGATTGATGGATGAATGCAGAGTCAAAGAACACTGTGAGATAGAGCCCCAAAACTAAAAATAATGAGAAAAAGACAAAGTGAATAAAATTAAATTGAAAACTCAATTAAATTATTAAAAGTATTTAGAAATTAAAGACACATGCTTTGTATCTATCAATACTCATTCAATTCCCAGCATATTATGACCCCAGAACATAGAAAAAAGTCCCAGTTCTGGTAGCCCCCAGATAATATTCTGTGACTCTGGGGTCATACATATGAGCGTTGTCATATTGGACTTAATCATTGAATGAGAAAACTGTCCTCTTATTGTACCATCTGGCATATTTGAACAATTCCTGAAGTGGTCCCAAGCTCCTGAACAACACTTGGAATCCCCTCAATTATAAAAATAATGTAAATTATTTATAACAATTCAAATGGGCAAAAAAAAAAGTAGATTTTATTGTACGGTGTTTTTCTTTAGATAAAAAAAATCTTAGGTATTTTTATCAATTGGCAAGAAATACTTACTTGCCGATTATATTTGATGACCATGGTGCAGTGTGAGGGACTGTGGATATGATGATATCTTTGGCCTGCAGTGCCAGGGATTAACTAGCCACCCCAAAAGAGCTAAGTGCCTCCAAAACTGCTCATAATGACCTCAGAACATCCTGAGAAGCTGAGGACTGAACAAGAGTCAGCCACATGCATTGCATGTGCTTTCTCTCTGGTCTCCTACTTAACCTCTTTTTTTTTATCCAGTCATGTAATATGCATATTTGGTATATTGGTTTTTATTACTTTTTCATTAAGAACATGTAAGCTTTTATCTACTTAAATGTTGTTTTAAAAAATAATACCTTGGGGGGCTGGAGCGGTGGCGTGAGCTGTAAGGCGTCTGCCTTGCTTGCACTAGCCTAGGACAGACCATGGTTTGATCCCCCGGAGCCCCATATGGTTCCCTCAAGCCAGGAGCGATTTCTGAACACATAGCTAGGAGTAACCCCTGAGCTTCACTGGATGTGGCTGAAAAACAAACAAACAAACAAACAAACAAACTAAATGCCTTGGGACCAGATAGCACAGAAATAGGGCATTTGCCATGCATGCGGCCCACTCAGGACAGGCCTAGGTTTGATCCCTGGCATCCTATATTGTCCCACAAACCGGCCAGGAGCAATTTCTGAGCACAGAGCCAGAAGTAACCCCTGAGCGCTGCCAGTTGTGGACCCAAAACAAAACAAAACAAAACAGAAAAAAATAATACGTTGAATTTCTTAATTTATTAAGGAAATTACACTTTATATCACTTGTTATATAAATTACTCCTTAAGAACCTAATTAAAGAGGTAAAAGGAAAGTTTAAAAATTTCAATTTAAAGTTCACGTAAAATAATAACTACTCATACAACTATCATGACAATGGTAGTGAGTGAGAGAAATAGAATGCCTGTCTTGAATATAGGCAGGGGGTGTGGGACATGGGAGATGAAGGGCATTGTGGCAGGAAGGTTGCACCGGTGAAGTGGGGGGTGTTCTATTTTATGACTGAAACCCAAATACAAACATATTTATTATCATGGTGCTTAATAAAGATAATAATTTAAAAAATTCCAGTTTAAAAATGAAAAAGCTTTATTTTTTTTTCATAGTTTTCTAGATACTTTTCTGAAGTCAAAATCATTCTCCAAGATGATTATTATTTTTTTAATATTTTTTATTTAAACATCTTGGTTACAAACATGATTGTGGTTGGGTTTCAAAAATGAAAAAGCTTTAGATCAAAAGAAGCAAAATTCGGGGCTGGAAGATAGCATAAAAGGTAACACACACACAAGGCTGATAAAGTTCCCTCTCTCTAAACTTCTTGGGTTCCCCTCAGCACTTCTGGATCCAGGAGTGTCACATTATTGGGTACCAATATTCAATTGCCAGGCTTACATCTCATATTGAGTGTCCTTGATGTGGCCCCCAATCCACTAGCACAGCTAAGAAGGACCCCATAGTTTTGATTTTTGTTATTGTTGTTTCTTTGTTTGTGATTTGTTTATTTGGTTTTGTTTTTAAGAAAGAAGAGTAAGAAGAAGAAGCAAGTTCAATGTCAGTAAGAAGAGAGAAAATGTGGAAAACAGAGTTAGTCTCTGCAGTGCATCTATTCATTGCCAAAATAAGTTCTTATGATTTATAAGTAACTCAGAGACTAAGTTTTCCAACTAAATAATAGAAAACCTAAAGGAACCATATTATAGTTCTTCCTATACTAAGTTCCTGCCTGGCTTAAGAGTTTCTTTTCTTTTCCCATTTTCCAGATTTTCCATTTATTTTACCAGACCTTTCTATTTCCATAAAAACCAGTATGATTTAAATGAAATCTGGTTATGGGCATCCAATTTATGTGTATTCTATGACTTATATCTGGGTCTGCCATATTGGCTAGAAAGAAAGTTATTTTGGGAACAATTAATGAAATTTGAATGCAAACTGGATGATAAATGATATAAAGAGTTTTTGTTAATTGAGTTCAGTGTGTTAAATAATATTCTTGTTATATAGAAAAATGTTCTTATTTTGTGAAGATAGGTACTGAATAACTTAGAGGTGAAAAGGTATGGACATTTTAAGTTAAATAGATTAAATATGTTGTGGTTGTTCACTATACTACTCTTAGGACATGCTTATAATCTTAAAAATAAAAGACAATATAGAATTACACATGATATAATGTGATCCTAAGGCAAATAAATGTTCTTTCAGCCTTAAAAAGGGATAATGCTATTGTTGAAATATTTTATTAGTAACTATTAATAACTTAATGAAAACCAGTTTTAGAGCCCCTGAGTAAGGCTCCTTGGTACTGCATAACTACTCCAGTGCCATGGATATGGCCCCTGGCACAGCTGCCCCAGCTGTACTGCAATACAGAACCAAGTCCCAAATAACCAGCCCTACACCATTAGGTCGAGTTTTGCTTGGAATAGCTCCTGGGTCTCGAAGGAGTGCTGCAGCAAGATCAGATGTTTGCACAGCTGGATTATATCCATCATTGAAGAACAGATGCTATCAGTGTTCCATGAATGGAAGGGTACACATATCTTACTCATGCATATAAATGAAAATTGTTAGATAAAATATTGTATAATACTAATTTTACATGCTCTATAAAACTAATTATCTTATAATTTTATGTGCTAAGGTATATAATTTTGTTATATGTCAAGGTGTACTTTTTTAATATGTCAATGAGGAAGGAAAGTGACTAGAGAAGGGAAGGAGAAAATTGAAATGCCTGCAAGAGTAAAGTACAATGTTTTGAGTAAGTCTCTACATGAAATTGAAATGGTTCAATTGCTAATTATTTCCTTTTTCATATCATGCCAAAATCACCCTGTAAATAATTTTTACAGATGGAGACATAAAGGTCCAAGGACATTTATTCTCTGAGGCTAGAACACAGATTAAAGTCAAAGAAGGATGGAGAACCCAGAGTCTGATTTCCAGAGTCAATGGAAATATTATTTTCTTTCTCCTCTCTGAGATATGCCCCCAGGATTCTGGAGAACCAATAGTGACAGAGTGGTTAGGCCTGTGAATTGTAGGTAAAATAAACAGCTAACAGAGAGCTCACTCTCAAATCACATTACCTTACATATAATTTTCTCCCAGGGAGGGATTTGTCTTCTAAGCACAAAAACAACTCCATATCAAATTAAATAGTTCTGCACAAAAACAACACAGAGATTTTTAGCTTCATCAGAAGACTCTGGCTCAGGCAAGAACTAAAGAATGGATGCTTTTCAATATCAGATCTCAAAACCCAAACCTTTTTCTCATTTTTATTATTCCCTGCAAAAGGTGAAGAAATATATTCAGTTAGGAAATCACCAGATGGTAATTCAATTGCATTTTTTTAATATTTGCAAGCAATAAAAATGTTTATGGACAAGTATTTTTAGATTATATTTGGCTTATAATTGTGACATTTGTTTTTGAATACAGTAAGTGATATATTTAAAGTAATTAATAAAATGATTTTTAATTTCCACACTCTAGTTACAGTCACTATATCAGATAATGTCAATGGCTTTTATGCTCCATTTACTCTATAATAAAAACAGAATTAAATATACTTTTACCTCACAGGGATTTATAAAGGAAGACCTGAAATAACACAAGATATAACTTTGCATGTCTTTCTTTTATGATGAATTAGAAAAATATCCATCCAATTTTTATGGTATTAAATTCTGTCTCAAATTTTCCTAATGTGCCATAGGGGTAAATTTAGATTTCCCAACTGCCTCTTAGGAGGGATAATTTAAGAATCAATCGAATTACTAAGTATATTCTGTAAATTCTATAACAATTGACAAATAATAAAGAACAAGTTGAAATAAGTTAAACCTTAAATCTGTAAGTATCCAAGCAAACACTGGACTAGCACTCAGTAAATATTGGATCTGTATTACTAGGAAGGTGTCTGAGTGCCATGGAGTTACCACCAGAGGGATTTTTCCTTGCTTCTACAATATCTGAGTAACAAAACCTGAACTCATGCATAGGTCTTCAGATTTCTGAACAATGGACCAACTCTGAATCATTGTACCCTAGGTACTTTGGCCACGAAAGCAGTTTTTACTTTCATACTTATCTTTGCTATGAAAGATTAACACCTTTATTCTTTTTTAAAAATTTGTTTTATTTAAGCACTGTGTTTACAAAATTGTTCATTGTTCATTGTCAGAAAATGTACACCATCCTTCACCAGTACACTATCAGCTATTTCCTTCCCAGCCACACCCCTTGCTCTGTTGGGAAAATTGCTTTTCTCTCATTCTCCTTCTTCCCCCTTTTCTATTTCTCTCTCTTAAGAAGGTGTAATCATCTCTGAGAAAAGTCAAGGAGAGACTGTTGACAATTTTGTGTTTCTAGTGTTTGCAAGTCTTGAATTGTTCATGGTGAATGTTCACTGCATCTTAAGGAAGCCACTACTGTTTTTAAATATTGAGAAAGACTAACCAATCTTCAAGGATAAGAAAGAGAGAAGAGAAGAGAATAAGGAAGGAGAGGGGAGTTCAGAGAGAAGTGGAAGAGAGGAGAGGGATGGAGGTAAAGGAAGGGAACTAAAATGTAGAGGAGAAAAGTTGAAGAGGGAAGGAAGGAAGGAAGGAAGGAAGGAAGGAAGGAAGGAAGGAAGGAAGGAAGGAAGGAAGGAAGGAAGGAAGGAAGGAAGGAAGGAAGGAAGGAAGGAAGGAAGGAAGGAAGGAGGGAGGGAGGGACGGAGGGAGGGAGGGAGGGAGGGAGGGAGGGAGGGAGGGAGGGAGGGAGGGAGGGAGGGAGGAAGGGAGGAAGGAAGGAAGGAAGGGAGGAAGGAAGGAAGGAAGGAAGGAAGGAAGGAAGGAAGGAAGGAAGGAAGGAAGGAAGGAAGGAAGGAGGGAGGGAAGGAAGGAGGAAAGGAAGGAAGGAGGGAGGGAAGGAAAGAAGGTGGAAGGGAGGAAAGGAAGGAAGGAGGGAGAGAGGGAAGGAAGAGAGGGAGGGAAGTGGGAAGGAAGGGAAGGAAGGAAGAGAGGGAGGAAGGAAGGAAGTGAGGGAGGGAGGGAAGGAATAAAGAGGGAGGGAGGAAGGAGGGGAGGGAGGGAAGGAAGGAAGAGAGGGAGGGAGGGAGGAAGGGAGGGAGGGAGGGAGAAAGGAGAAATTTTACAAGTATCTGGTCAGACTTCATTTCAAAAATTCTTTACCTCACCTACTACTGCAATAAATGTTTTTGTGTCAAATTCTCTGTTTCAAATTAAACAATTTTAATGAAGGACCTATTTTCCTATCTCTATGGCTCCCATGACACAAGGTGAGATTTTGTTCATAGTTAATATTCCATAAATGTCAAATGAAACTTTTGATTTTTTATTAAATTCTATATTCATGTCAATGCAAAGGAAAAGAAGAATTGGAATCTGATAAGTCTTAATTTAGGCTATTTATTCTAAATGCTAGAAAACATAAAAAACAGTAAAATATTGATTTACTTTTTCTGTCACTTATATTTAAAATTCCTCTTCTGTGAATTTAGAAATCTTTCATAAATATATGTCTATAATGGGGCAGAGCAGTGGTGTGCCTTGCATGCACTAGCCTAGGACAATTCGATTTACAAGCATCCCATATGGTCCCCAAGCCAAGAACAATTTCTGAGAGCATAACCAGGACTAACTCCTGAGCTTTCCCAGGCATGGCCCCAAAACCAAATATATATATATATATATATATATATATATATATATATATATATATATATATATATATATATACATGTTATAATGTTAGATTAGAGAAGAGTAGGATAAGTAATTTGAAAAACCACATTTTGTAATTGTAATGTAATTGTAATTGTAATGTATTGAATTCAAGTGAAACTATATACTGTGGAAGTACACACCCAACCGTAGTAACAATATTTAAACTATTCAAACCCTCTCTCCCTTCCTGGAGCTGGATTTTTAGCAGCACGGGCGGGCAGCTGGCAGACCTCCGTATGTGCCAGCGGCCTTTTGGCCTGGCCTAGGGTGGGGGGCCCGGACCTGGGTCACCCGAACCCCCTCTCCCCCTTTCCTCCGGATCTCCAGGTGGGTTTCTGGGAGGAGCTCATGGGGCACCCTGGGTTTTCCCCACTCCCAGGCCGGCTCTAGAGGGTGGATCAGGGGGTGTAGTTTGATCTGGGGGGAGGCAAATAATTTCTCAGCTATACTCAGGCTGTCACTGGCAATTTCATACCAGTCTACATTTTGAAACCGCGTGGGGGCTAGCGCCCCCGTGCGATCATATGCTCCTCCCAACCATCAGTACCCCAGATTTACCCTTCTTAACTTCAGTAACACACAGCTTCAATCTCTGACCAAAGACATACAGTAGATCTTACAAATCCCAGAACTATTTAGAAGGACACAAATCGAACACATATTGAACACATATATTTTTTGAATATTTTATGGTTATTTTCTTTAACTGCTGTAACTCTCTATATATTCTTCTACCATGATGTTTCTATCCACTTTTCATCTTGTCTTTTCTTTGTAAGCTGTTCAGTAAGGATTGTGGTGGAACTATCCCTCAGTTTGATGCCTATGATTGAACTATGTCATGGAAATTGCTGGTCTTGTTCCTATTGCCTCCAGATGCACCAATAACGCTTTGTGGCATTGATCCTTGTTTGCATAGACACATTAAAATGGGAAAACACTATACATACAGATTAGTTATTATCTAATAAATCTCATTACAATGTACCTTACACCCTGAATATTGATATAATGACCTGGCATAGGCCTCAGTTGAATGGGCATTCTCCATTCACGCTGGAACCAGGCAAGCTATCTACGAAACATCCAAGGTCTTTTATAGCAACAGTTGGAAGCAGTCCTCTACCAGGAAAGACACTACCAAGGGTGTGACATCGACCTCCTAATAAGACACTTCCGTTTACACTGAGAAGACGTGACAACAACAATGACCTGCGAGAAGACATGACAACAACGATGACCTGCTCTACAGGACATGATTCTCTCTATTGCCCCTTAAGTGTGAGGTGAAACGAGAGGATGCTCTGCACCATCCTGACTGCAATATGGGATATGCAGACTCCAGGATCTTTAATACAGAAGAATGATACCAACAACAGAGACTATGTGAGGAATGGAGGTGTATTGCCACTACAGACTATGACTTGAATTGGACAAACTAGTTTGCCTGGAGCCTAGAGTCAGTCCTGTGCCAGGAAACTTCAGGGGTAGGGTCTCCATGTATTTAGACCATAATTTGTCTTTCCATGTCCCTTATGTTTTGGTGGGCCTATGCAAACAAATGCCACTTTAATATCGTTTTTTACTATGTTCTCTTGACTCCAATCCTTAAGAAAAACAACCCATTAAAACTTTTGAGGTTAACTTAAACTAGTAAGCATGTGCATGGAACTAGATAAATGTACTTTGCCCTCAATGTTTAAAGAGTTACATAAGTCTAATATCTTTAGATTATATGGTGTGCTGCTAAGAAACAATATGTACTACAACTGGGGATTTAAGGGACAAAGTAATTGTATTGTACATGGGTTCAGTTTTGTTTTTCTTAATGTTCTTTGGCTGAAAGTTCAAGGCTGGGATATCATCGATGGAACTACTGAGAATCCTGTTTATGGGTGATTGGGCTTCCACTGTAACTTTACCCTGTCCTCTTTCTTTGCATCTTTGTTGTCATAATTAAAATAATAAAAAAAATAATTAATAAAAAAAAAAGACTATAATCACAAAAAAAAAAAACTATTCAAACAGTATTTCAACCATTTAAACAATACTTAAACTATATTCAATATTATAACTACAGTTATAATACAATGGATAGGTATAATAATATAAAATTATATTTTATAGTATTATGTAATTCCAGAGCCATTTATTTGTGTCCAGATATTGTATGGTGTTTATATTCATTAATTAAATGTTAGTATATTTTCTATTTCATTATTGAATTTAGTACTTACATATGCTTGAATTTCTTTTCTCAGTTCAACACCAACAACTGAGTATCTTTATGGATTCCCTTTTTATTAATTAAAAAATAAATATTGTTATAGAAACAAATTCCTCCTGGTACTCAGTCTCAAATCAGTTAGTAAACAAAACAAACTCTTCCAAAATCTCCAACCTTATATAAGAGTATCCAAAAATCACAGGTTATGATTTCAATATTCTAGCTCTAAATGCCAAATCCACTTATTCCTTATCTGAAATGGTGAATGGTAATTAGCATGTACAAGAGCTGCTGAGAGCTTACATGAGTCTATGCAATATTCTCCAAAAGTATCTAATACATAGACCAGAAATGTTACTACAAAATTTGTAGAGAACTTATCAACTTTTTGAATTTTTCATGTTCCAATTTTTCATGTGCCAGAGCTGTGGCTCAAGCAGTAAGGCATCTGCTTTGCCCACGCTAGCCTAGGACGGACCGTGGTTCGATCTTCGAGTGTCCCATGTGGTCTTCCAAGACAGGAATGATTTTTGAATGCATAACTAGGAGTAACCACTAAACATCATCGGGTGTGGCCCAAAAACTAAAAACCAAACAAACAAACAAACAAAAATCTGTAGATAAACAGGATGGCAGGATGGGTCTTATCATTTCACTGCCTAGCAATAGATAGTACAGAAATTCTGGAGGCAATAGCTTTTGTTTAAATGAGTAATTATTAGATATTCAATTAACTAAAACATTCAGAAAAATTGTACAAAGTTCTCTAGATTCTTGACAGATAATATGGCAGGCCAGATGCTGCAGTATTTGAGGACCACCAGTCCCACACCTAGGACTTCTGGGGGGAACTTAGTACCAGGAATTGAACAGAGGTTGGCTATATGCTGGGCAGGTACCTTATCCCTGAATCTATGCCTTATAATAGTATCTCTTCCAAGATAAAAGGGCAGGATCCTACAAAGTGAAGATATGAGGAATATGGACCCAAAGAATTTAGTGAAACAAGGGAGCCCCCAATCAACTCAGAAGTTGCCCTTGTTAATACCAGCATTTGCCAATTTGAGTAGAATCATACTACAGGCCTAAGTGCTGAAACAACTCAATCAGTTGCCAAGTATTTCTGGGAGTGGCCTAAGCACTGATTTGGAAGATTCCTTCAATAAAAGTGGGATGGGAAAGACAAATTTCAAGCATAATTACAAGCTAAGAAATTGAACATTCTGAATGATTTTAAGTTTGAATTTGTATTGGATAACCCCTTATGAGCACTTTTCTAACTGCTTTATTATAAAATATTGATTTATTCATGGATATATTATGAGACACATAATAAAAAATTTATTATGTATATGAAGCATGTAGTAAAAATAATTATACACATACACACACCTGTTCTTAGCTGTCAAGCTCCCCTTCTCAGAAGAAAGGAACAATTATAATCTGCTTTTTATGCAATCTGCATCACCATCAGTTTTTGAGCATTTTGTCATCCCCCCAAGATGCCCTATAAATAGAAGCTTTTGATCCTCACTTTCCCCAATCTTAGGTAATTACTAATCTACATTCACTTTCTAGATTTGTCTAAACTGGCCACTTCAGAGTAAAGGTTTCAGAAGAATGTAATTTTTGGGTGATTAAATTTATTTCAGCATAATACCCCCAAGAAGTTTCATCAAAATTGAACTACATGTGTGTTTTATTATTTTTCTAGGTAAAAAGTGTTTCATTGTATGGACATACCAGATTTTGTGTATCCATTCATCAAATGATAGATATTTAGGTTATTTCCAACTTTTATCCATTACGAATAATGCTGCAATGAACATTTGTGAGAATATACTTTTCCATTTGCCTAAGAGTAGAGTTGCCAGATCATGTGGCAATTCCATGTGTAGCATTTTGAGGAACTGCCAAACTGTTTTCCAAAGCAGCTGAGCCATTTCATATTCTCACCATAAGTATACAGTGCTTCCAATTTTTCCACATCTCCCCAACACATATTATTTTATTTATAACAAAGAAGTTATGAGCACAGTGTGACTTTGGTTTTCATTTTCTTAATAGCTAATAATGTATGTCTTAGAGTAAATAATTGATCTAATCTTACTGCCATTCTTGTGTTGGGCTGTCTTTTCTTTATTGTTTAGACTTTATTTATTCTTAAGCATTGTTTTAGAACAATTTTGAAATGCAGAACACTTAAGAGGAGCTACAAATGTTTCCCTACCCACACCTCATATGCATCAATAACCCTCAGCTGAGTATACCTTAGTTACAAGGGATGTACCTCCATGAAACCAGCATAATCACTCCCAAGATCATTAGAACCTCCGTGACATTTTCCTTCACAAAGCATTGTAGCCAAGTCTCTGCACAAAACAGAGAGAAGAATAACTAGAAGAGAATTAAAATCCCAAAGGTACAGACAATAATTACCCAAATGTGCAGACACAAATGAGATTTCCATTTCAAAGACTATACGTGTGTGTGTGTGTGTGTGTGTGTGTGTGTGTGTGCGCATGTGTGTGCCTAAGTGTGCTGTTATGATAGTGGTAGTGGAAGTGGTAGACAATGATCTCTCTTTTTGGTAACAGAAGGAGTCTTTCCTAAAACCAATATGACAGTAGACTTGGTGTCTGCCCCTACTGAGATGTCTTGGCTAAAAAGCTCTATTGTGAAATCAGGCCTAATTTTCAGTCAGATGTATGAACTGCATCTCATGCAAGATTGGGAGAGAAAATTAGAATTGGGTCCACTAAGTCCTCTCATACCAGTTCACTGGATGACCTTGCATGGGAGGGAAAGATCTTCATGCCTTTTGCATCTAGCACCATGTGGTGTGGCCCTGTTGTGCACTGAGGTCTTCTTGAAAAGCTCTTGATTCCAGCATACATAGGCCCACCCTAGTCATAGAGTGTCACTAATCCAAGGACCAACCTCTCAGGCCTGCATGGTGAGGCCAGGTGTCAGCCAGGGTGGCCCTAGGCCCTAGTGCTTGCTAGGGAAGCACACAAAAAAATCATGAAGGAAGTGTGGTTACTCAAGTTTTCTCAAAGTGACTAATATTCTATCTCACAAGATACTGTTGATTTTAGGGTATCCATGCAGGACACATTTATAGCGAGGTCTTGTTCTTTCAGAAATACATACATCAAGACAGTCAGCAGCTTTGTTCAGCCTTAAAGGAGTGCAGAACAAGGTGAAAGTATATAATGGAAGATACTATATCTTGATATTAAGAATATCATAGAATCTAGAGAGAGAGTGTGGGAACTTGCCTCGCATGAGTTGACCTGGTTAAATCTGTAGTTTTTGTGATCCCCATGAACACCTTCCATCATCCAAGCACCACCAAAAGCCAGCACAAATGGGGAAGTAGACCCATGTAACATTGGGTTGTGACCCAACCAGAACTCCCACACCAATATTGGTGATAAAAGATATTATATAATCAACTAATGCTGCTGATGGCATTTACCAAACCTTCCAGGGTGTCTGCTTATCATAATTTTTAGAATATGCTGAAATGCTACCCAATCAACTTTCTCCAGATAGCCTAATATCAAATTACAAAGATCTAGTAAGGTGAGAATTATTTATGCCCAAATAGCACTTTGTTTCTATTCTCTACCAGCAGTTAAACTGCATCTATTCACAATGTAAGAGACATAAACTTATTTAAAAAGCCATTTAAAAGCAAAAATATGGGCCCAGAAAGCTAGTACAGAGATTAAAGCTTTTTCCTTGCATATAGCTAATCCAAGTTAGATCCTGGGCACCACATATGGTCCCTTAAACATAGTCACAAGTAATTCATAAGCACAAACCCAGGAGTATCACCTGAACACTATGGTGATAACTCCCCCCCCCCAATAAACTCATAGAAAATTCTTAGAGTCCCAAATTACTCCAGACTGGAATACCAGGACAAGGATTGCTCCCTTATGGCCTAGTCCTGAAGTTGTTAATGAGAGACTATCCCATTAACAAAAACCCTAAACTCCTCAAGAATAGTGCCCTGGATAATAATAGCTCAGACCTTAGAATATAAACGGGCACCAAATGTGGTC
This sequence comes from Suncus etruscus, assembly GCF_024139225.1. Lineage (NCBI taxonomy): Eukaryota > Metazoa > Chordata > Mammalia > Eulipotyphla > Soricidae > Suncus > Suncus etruscus. The sequence continues at coordinate 25,668,763 of NC_064849.1, forward strand.
CCAGAAATAAAAGGTGGGGGAGAGAAATAATTTAGGATCTTTGGATGTAGAGGGCACTTTAGGTAAAAACATAGTAAAAAATTGTCAGGACTTTATGCGTTAAGGGTGTTGCTGATTAGTTATTTGAAATCATCAAACTCCAAATTATTTGTATCTATGGAAATGTGAGTTGCTGACTAACTTCTTAATATCTCCCTCAACTTTAACAACGCCTCACATGTTGAAAGCCAGGGTAGTCGGAGATGAAGTATTGTATTGAATAAATGGTCAGTGAATGTACCTCTGTAAAGTCTATGTAGTCCTTTTATGTTTGTTTACTTGTGTGTTTGTCTCATTTTCTGTTACTTGTCCCGGGAACAGAAGTGGAAGGTGCCAATCCAACTGGCTTCAGCCCTGAACAACCATCCCACTTGTGATTCAGAATTAGGTTCTTTGAAAAATTTCATCAGTGAGCTGGTTACAAGCCAGATGGTGGGATTCAAAAGTAAGTTAATGCAGAAGCTAGAGCAATAATAGGATAGCATGTACGGTGTTTATCTTACTGCAGCCGACAAGGGTATATACTCAACACTCTATATGGTACTTGAACATGACCATGAGTGATTCCTGAGTGTAGGGCCAGGAACAAACCCTGAGCATCACCAGGTGTAACACCCCAAATAAAACCAACTTAACCATCCAAATAGATCCACCCCCCCATGCCCTCTAACCTCTCACCCTCCTTGCCTCCTCACCCAAATCACCACTTAACTTCTTGGGCCATATTATCCTGATTTACCTGCTTTCTAGTTCATAAAATGATCTTAAACACCTGTTCAATTGCACTTATTTACTTGCTTAGATTTTATGCTGGCATCCATCCTACAAGCATAATTTTTTAATTATATAAATAAAAGAATGCATCCATGCTACCCAGCCTTTAAGGGATAAGGTGATAAATGTGGAATTTGGCATTAGGAGGAGCTTTGAGGAACACTCCTTGGAAACTCTTAGTCTCCATATGCTGACTTGGGCCATACTACAGGGAGTCTGGGTTCCCAGCCCTCTTTCCAGAAAAAGATTCACTGAGGCTGGGTACCTATTCACCAGCTTGGAAAAGTAGGGATCAACTGTGCCAAGGAGACTAGAGCCCCCTAATCATAGGGATGCGGGCCGGCTTGGAGGGCCACTGCTCTGTCCCAGCTGAGTGTCCTTGGCAGGGGCGAAGTGGAAAAGTGGGGGACAGCCCCCTGCTGCTGTTGCTGCTACTGCTGCTGCTGCTGCCTGCTGAGCCCGGGGGCGGCGCAGCTAGCAACTGTCACCCCAGTAGCTACGGCGCCGCCGCCAGCCCGGGGGCCGCCCGCAGAGCCAGCCAGCCTTGCGCGCGTTCCGAAACGCAGAGTTTTTGGAAAAGTCCAGGCGAAGCTTCCATCCGAGAGAAGGGGGTGGCGGAGCTGGGGGCTGTGCAGGAGAGAAAAACCCGCCTCTAGCGAGAAGAGCGAGGAAGAAGGGGGTGGAAAGGCCCCGAGTTCCGCTTCCTGAACGGCGGGTGGGTCGAGAAGGTTGGCGCGGGCAAAGCCAAGGAGACGCGCGGCTGGGGACCTGCGCGCGACCTGCCAGCGCCACGGGCCATGGCCGGAGAACGGACCCGCAGGTTCACTCGGAGCCTGCTGCGACCCGGGCAGGCGGCCGAGCTCCGGCACAGCGCCGCGTCCGCCGCCGCGGTGGCCGTCAGCAACCGGCTGCAGCAGCGGGTGAGTGAGTGCCAAGGTTCCGAACCCGCGCGCGCTCGGGGCGCCAAGGAGGGGAACCGAGTCCAGACTCCCCAAAGCGCTCGGTTCGCCCCATCCCCGCTGCGCCCATACTCTCTCCTGCATCTCCTTCCCCCGAGACTGTCTCCCACCTCCTCCTCCTGGCTTTTAGGGCCCACCCGGGGGCGCTTTGGGGGGACCGGGTCGCTCTCTAAGAGCAGCTGCGCGGGCGGGTGGAGCGCAGCGTGGGAGAGGATGTACCGCCAGAGGTTATTCTTATGAATTATTTGGCTGCGGGGAGGGGGCAGAGGAGAGGAGCAGCCCGTAATAGTCACATTGGCTGGAGGGTGAGGGTGTCCTGCAACCTCTTGGAGAGACTGCATCACCACCCCCTTGGTGGTCCACAGGTCCGCTTAGGGTTTAGAACTGGAGAAGAGGTTGTGACAGGAGCTCTGAGCTCCAATTAAACTAGGAAACCCCTACTTCACCCCTATTCCCTATATAGAAACATTTGAACGCTCTCGTGGAAATCGGTGGACTTTGGACCACCACCTACCCACAAAAGGACTGGGGACACGGAATGCAGCCATGGAAGACTTAGGTCATTAACTGTCCTGTGTGTGTGTGTGTGTGTGTGTGTGTGTGTGTGTGTGTGTGTGTGTGTGTGTGTGTGTGTGTGTGTGTGTGTGTGTGTGTGTGTGTGTGTGTGTTTAACCCCCTAAAGCTGTTTCAAGGGGTTCTCCCGCCAAGATCACTTTACTAGTTACTTCCTTCTTGAAAGGCTTTCTAAGTGCTGGGTGAATTCCGCGGGAAAAACCCTGCTGGGGCAGTAGCCAGCAAAGTTCCCCCAAATGCCCAGCTCCATCTACAGTGAGGTCCAGAAGTTCCTCAGGGTCCAGTAGTGTCACCCAGCAGGGATGAAAGTGTCAAAGGGAAAGAAAAAGCAGCTCAGGTGGAAAAGGGGTTAAGCCTGTGGGAAGAATCCAGCCTTTAAAGCTGACCTGTGCTGCATTGCTGCAGCCGAATGAATCCCTCCCGTCGTTTTGTTTCATTTTCCCCTTTGCCAGGAAATATCACTAGGAATTAAATGGTTTCTTGTAAATGTGTCAAAGAAAAGTGTTAGTCTTGCCAGTCACCCATGAGAAGGAGCCAAGGGCTGCCCAGAGCCAGTTCCCACCGCCAGGACTTTCTCTCTAAGGCTTGAGGTCAGAAAGTTGGACAGGACTGGAAGCAAATGACCTGGCAGAGAAGATGTGGGTGATTGTAGAGTGAAGCAACTCGGTGGCCCCGTTACCTTCTCTTTCTCTTGCTCAGAGGTTATTCAGCTCTTGCCCAGCCTTGCCAAGAGTTTCCGGTGGTTAGAAACCAGCCTACACAGTTTTCATGGTAGAAAGGATAAAATGTTTAAAAGAGAGAGGCATGTAAAAAACAAGTTGAGTCTGATTAAAAAGAGATTTTAGAAAGGGAAATTTCGAGTGTGCATAGATACTAGCTTTGCTTTTGAATGATTTTTTGAAGTATGCTTTCTTGTTTGCTTCATTCACAATGTAATAATTTCATTCGCGCTTAATTCATTTTCATGCATTTTAATAATGGTCTGGTAGAAATATGCAGCTTTAGAAATAGGAGGCATTCGATGGAAATTAATGGCTTTGAATATTTTTTATTTTAATTTTGTTTGTAAGTGGGTCTCCTAGAGACTTTTGTGGTGTTGGGGTTATTGTAAGGGTTTGTATCCCAGATAGCTTTTTGTACAGATTTAACTCCAAATCCTGTCATATTTGAAGTCCTCGATAGTGTGTTAAAATGAATGAGCTCCATGTCCTCAAAAGGGCTGGAGGGGGCATTTATTGGCACAGGTGTTCCTGCCTTGTACCTCTTTACTTCAGCACCTTGGCCAACTCTCCTGAACTAGGTTTTGCCAAGGCTTTTCAAGGGATTACACACATCTAGTCTGGCAGATTTGGCAGCAATTTTGGCTGCAGGAAGGCATATTCTTCACATGTAAAGGGAAGCAAGAAAATAAGGATTTCTATGAATTTGCCACCCAAGTTCAAGAGAAGCTATGGGCAGTATCCCCTTTGAACCTACAGTTTTGTAATTGGATTTGCAGTATCGACTAATCCTAGTTTATACTGAGTCCTTAAGATTCCATACTTGTTAGTTCAAGTCCTCAGATCCTGCTTGTCTATAGAATGGGAGAAGTGGGAAGATTACAATCATCTTTCTTCAATAAAAACCAGTAGAATTGTCTGTACTGGAGTAAGTTCTCATCAATTGGAATAAACTTAAAGATACAGAGGTTCCCAAGCCAATTTAGCCTATCACCCGCTTTACAGAATAAAAATCACTCAGTTCCCTCCTTGAAGTCTTTCTTCTTAAAGAGAACAAATAGAAAGTTTTACCACTCAATTGCATCTTGCTTCTAAATTCCCTGGATCATGCAAATAGGGCAATGATGGAGGACATGATTGGTACTACCTACTTTGGGTAATGCTGTAGGATTCTGCTGAAGAAAAATTACTAGAGTCATACAGTTGCCTTCCTGGAATCTTTGTTTGAGGGACTCAAACACTCATTATAGAGATATTGCTGTAGACTTTAAATTGTTTTAACCAATAAGGTTGGATGAGATCTTTGGATTAAGAAGATGTTTATAGACTGTGAATATGCAATACAGTTAGCATGGCTGCTGGGGGAAGGCAAAAGTGGAATTCAATTTTAGTTTTAACCCAAGGCACTTTGGTGGATTCTTTTGAACTCACCTTGAATTCAGACCTACCTTATTTTGTGTCCTGAAGAATCATGAGGAGAGAACTGAGCTCCAAAGGATAGAAACAACTGGATGTTTAAATGCTATATTTTCATGATGAAAATGAAGTAGCCAGACACTGAAACCTGTATAATTTTGCTTATAAGTATAGAATATAAGTTAATATGTTCTCGCAGGGGTCCTCAAACTTTTTAAACAGGGGGCCAGTTCACTGTCCTTCAGACTGTTGGAGGGCCAGATTATAGTAAAAACAAAAATTATGAACAAATTTTTATGCACACTGCATATATCTTATTTAGAAGTGAAGAAACAAAATGGGAATAAATACAATATGTGGCCCGTGGGCCGTAGTTTGAGGACCATTGTTCTAGAGAATGGTGACTACATAAAATGCAGGGGAGGGAGTTAGTTTTAGGGGTGAATACTCAAAGGGTATAACATTTAATTCATGCAAATTAAATGCATTCTGAAGAGTTGGTGATCAGTTTTATCATAATCATTGACACTGCTTTATTATATCCACATAATTTGCTTAAAGAATGGAATTAAACCTAAATCATATAACATACATAACATAATTATGGGGCCTAGGGAGATAGTACAGGAGGTAACACTCTTGTTTTACATGAGGCCAATCAGAGTTCAATGCGTGGTACCCTGTGCAATTCTCTAAGCACCACCAGAAGTGTTTCTTGGTAGAACTAGGAGTAAGTCCTGAGCATCTCCATGTGTGACTCATTCAAAAGTAGCTATATCATGGTGATGATTAATATATGATGATTAAGATACTTAACTTGTTTTTGATGTTACTTTCATACTGTAGACATCTATCAAAATAACAGTGAAATTTTATAATTAGGTAAAAATTTTATATTCAAAAAAATCTCAATGTTGTCAAACTAAAAATATGTAACAATAATAATCCTGAACACCAGTAACATTTTGAAAATAAAAGTATTTTATCTTTAGTTATTTAAGCTTTTTTTATGAAATATAAAAAAAATACAAATGTAGGATTGAGTGAAGTTCTGAATCAAACTTCTCCAGGACAGAATATCAGATGTACTTAAAAACTTTATTCCATGTCAGAACTTTATGCTATGTCAGCATTTGAGTATTTTTTTTTCAGTTTAATATACCTTCATATCAGTCACATAAACGAAAAGCTATTAATATTGTTTATTTTTAATATTCTTTTAAAAGACATTCACATTATTTAGTCCATTTCAATAATGTGTAGAATTAATTAAAAAAAGTTAAGATATGCTTACTTTTCTGTATAAATGTCATATCCAGTAGGATTCATAAAAAGATTTACATCTATATCTATAACCTATATATGTATATACATATATATATGCTTATTTTCTGTTAAACCCATATCAGATCTTTCAACCTAAAAGCATGGAATTTTAGTTATGGAATGTAGCAGAAGATCAGAGAAATGGAAGATTTGGGGCAACAGGAAATGCCAGAACTCATAAGGGTCATATGATGGAGAGAAAGCTACAAAGGCAAGCAACACCCTGCCCTTTTGATTATTATCTGATCATTTTTTGTTTTGGCATTTGTTTGGGGGAGAAGGGCAGAGTAATGGAGTTGCTTCCAATAGGTACTCAAGAGGACCAGGGACCTACCAGTGACTTTCAGCCAACTGGGTTAGTAGTTCAATGCAAGGGTCCTAAATTAAGCTCAAGCTCTGCAAAGCCACCCACATGGTGCTCAGTGACTTCCAGTGCTTCATGCTGTTACATTCAGGGCACTATATGATGCCAGGAATTGAATCCAGATTCAGCGCTTGCCTTCTAAGCTCTCTGATCATCGCACTACTTTGTCAGTTTTTACCTACAATTTTTGTGTTTTCTAGAAAGTCTTTAACTAATTACATAGACTTAAACATATCATGACATTAATTCTGCTTTTAGACACAGCTCCCATTTAACTAACTCATTTGTCCTTCATATTCAGCATTGTTATCATTCTTTTTTGAAGAAGATACATTTTACAAAAAAAACAAAACAAAACAAAACAAAAAAACTACTACACTGGAGCCCGAGTGATGGCACTGCAGATAGGGCATTTGTCTTGCATGAGCCAAGTTTGATCCCCATCATCTCATATGGTCCCTCAAGTATAAATAAAGCCAGATCAGATTCCAAGATGTAAAAGTCACTGGTGTGGTCAGAATTGCTACATGTAGAAGTGTCACTGGTGAGGCCAGATCTCAGGCAAATAGAGCGGTCACAAAGAAGGCATCTGCCAGCCACTTTGGTAGAGTAACTCATATTATTGCAGGTGGGAAATGGATATTTGCATCAGGGGAAAGTAAGGTGTGGAATTTGTGTCAGCCAATCAAGTAGGGTGTGTAATGTTTAGGGAAGACAAGGAAAGGGGATTTAGGACAGCAGGGTGTGTGTTCTGGATGTTAAAACAAGGTTTGTGCTTAAGGTGATTAGCTACCCCTCCCAGCAAGAATGACCAGGAGTAATGCCTGAGCATTGTGGGTGTGACTCCAAAACAAAACAAAACAGGTACTATACTTAGCTATTATATTTGCTGCTTGCCATGCATTCACTCTCAGAAAGGGTGAGGAGGTAAAGAGAAAAGGGTAATCACAAAAATGCCACATCCTCCCCTTTGTTGTTTTCTGTTTCTCCTCTCCAAATATTGCTCTTGATAGTGTAAAGAGCTTTGAAAGAAAAAAAATAAATAAACCTTTTGCATATAGTTGAAGTGTAATGGAAATGCCAATAGATTTCTACACAAGAAGAAATTCTTACAAGAATCCTTTTCCATTTTAATGTGCCTATTCAAAAGAGAAGCAATGCCACAAGATATTGTTGGTGCATCTGGGGGCCAACGAATAAAGTCCAACATTTCCCGTAACTTGGTATAAACGTGAAATCTATACAGAGTTACTCTTCTACCAGTATTGCTTATAAAACAGATCTCACAGGGGGAAAATCAAACAATCAAATAACTAATCTAGTGGACAAAATTGTCACAAATGAGGATATTTGAAAAGAGTTATAGATGTTAAGGGAATACATCTGAGATATACAAAAGAGATACATGTGACCCTTTTATGTTTTAAAAAGAAAAAAAAGAAAGAAAACAAGGGTATTTGAAGACAACAAGTGATAGTTCAGTTTGAGATATGTTCTGAGGCATTACGGAACCCTATATTGTCCTTGAACTAGGGATTATGCTGAAGCTGATTCCGGTATCATGCAACAGTCCATATTTTGATGGGGGCATGAGGGGCCACCAAGCATGGGTCAATAGGCGTGTTGGTCGTAGTTGTTTGTGTAGGCATGAGCTGGGGATCGAGAGGGTGTCATTCAATGAGGAGCTGGATGGTGGTGTTGGGGCAGAAGGTCAGTCTTGGTGTCTACCCAATTAGGAACTGAGGATAAGGAGGGTTGAATAAGAGGAAGATTCAGGGTTTGGGTATGAGGAGGTAGGAGAGAAAAAAGGGTGAGGGGAGAGGCAATACATAAAAGACTAGACAATAAAGGTCAATTTGAGTGTTTTATCAGAATCTTGGGCATCCTGATTCTATTCCTAGGAACAGTCTAGGATCAGGAACATTTTTGAATAATGATTAAAAAGTATATTTGTTGTGCAGGCGCATTTGCGCCCACGCGGCTTTGAAAAATAATATTACTAGCAAACAAAACAGGGGGTCCAATATACATAGGGAAGGGGTTTCCCTCCTCCGCCCGCCCCCCAGGGCCCGAGTTGCCAGGGCCGGCCATGAAGACCCGCCTGGCGTGGGGGGTCCCAGTCTCCTGGACCAAGTGTTCAGTCCAGGAGATCTGTGGCCCGCTGTCGGACCAGCGACCCTAACATACCAGAAAAAAAGAGGAACGGCTTTCCTGGCATGTGCGCTCTGCTGGGTCCAACTGCGAGCTCCTTCTCCAGTTTGAAAATTGAAAGGGAGGAGTTTCCCTCCTCCACCCGCCCCCCAGGGCCCGAGTTGCCAGGGCCGGCCATGAAGACCCGCCTGGCGGATTTTATTTTTCCATTTTCTCCATTTTTCTGGACCTATACAAACATTGGCGATTGCCACTATCACACCTTTACTATATTTTTTTTTACTCTTATCCTTTAAGGAAAAAAAATATAACTTACTGAACTTAAAAACAAGTTACTATAGTAGAATGCCTGTCTCAAATACAGGCAGGGGATGGGAAGGGGGAGGGGGTAATGTTGCATTGGTGAAGGGGGGTGTTTTGGTTATGACTGTAACCCAAATATGATCATGTTACTTAAATAAAAAATATATTTAATAAAAAAATGGGAAAAAAAAGAATCCTTTCCCTTTAAATCCCCTTAAGTATTATTTAAATTATTTTGAGTAAGAGATTCATTTAAAGAAGTACCAGGGAAACAGTTCAATGGAAATGCCAATAGATTTCTACACAAGAAGAAATTCTTATAAGAATCCTTTCCCTTTAAATCCCCTTAAGTATTATTTAAATCATTTTGAGTAAGAGATTCATTTAAAGAAGTACTAGGGAAACAGTTCAAGGGTTAGTTCATATACCAGGCCCTAAACATGCATCTTCCTGCCAGGAATCTATCTGGGATCCATACCTTGATATCCCAGGCCTCATTGGTTGTGGCCCTGGATATCTCCCAGAGTAGAGCTGGTATTGCCCTAGTGGTCCTTAGAACTGTGGTACCTGAGTAGCACTGCATCATTGGACCTGAGGCCTGTACAACCATTTTTGTCTGAGTATCACTGGGACCTCTGAGCATTGGAATTACCACTTCATAAAATTAAATGTAAGAAAAAAATGTTATATGATAAAATTGAAAAGATGAAAAAATATTGGATGAAAATGAAGCATTTGTTTCATTGCTTACAAAGTCCTTGTCATTATTTTCATAGGGCTTCTTCAAAGGAGCATGTTTATACTTTAGAAAAAAAAAATCACACATGTATATCTTCATAGAAAAAAAGCCCCTTGTCTGGTAAGCAAATCAACGCAAACTTAGTTTACACGACAATGATGAATGTTATTGATTGCAGGTTTATTGATTTTAACTTCTCAAGGACAGTGCAGAAAAAGTATTAGCTGGAGGGATAATACAGAGTGTAAGGAATGTGCCTGGCATACATCTGACCTGGATTCAGCCCCCAACACTACATATGGTATTCTGAGTTCCTCCAGGAGTGATCCTTGAACACAGAACCAGGAGTAAACCCTGCACACATCCTGATGTGGTTCCAAACCAACAACAATACACAAGTAAAAATAAATATTTTTAAATTAATGGTAATGATAATAAGAATAAGAGACTTCAAAATAGGTCTAAAAAGTGAAAAATAAGTAAACAAGTATGCTTTTTGCTTATATTTTTGATTGAATCACTCTCTGTAATACTTACTTTAGGAGGAGTTATAAATAGCTTTTAAAAATCTACATAACCTGTTTAGTGTTAAAGATTTTTTTCTAAATTCTCAGGGTATCCAAGGAGGAATCTATCAGTAGTGCAAATAAAAGATGTAGATATGATTATATTTCTTGGAATTATATTTGGATTATTGGATTATATTTCTTCCTTTAGATTAAAGCAACTGACATGGAACTTATTTGGAATTCTGAATGTAGCTATGTTATGAGGACTTGACTTTGGTTGATCAGACTTAAGGCGCCAGAATTTTATCTTTTCCTTTGGTATTTCAGACCATCAACTTTCGCTACAATATTCCTATGAAACTAGAAGAAACAGAAGAGACAGTTCCTGGTACCCATCATCATTATAGAAGCTAAGATCAAGACAAATTGAACTCAGTTGTTAAGTCCTTAAATAGCCATCTGCAAGGCATATACTTGGGGGAAATTATAGGAGAAGGTCAAGTACCTTCATCTCAAGTCCAGTTCTGTTCTATAACTGGTTGCTTCTCCATTTCTAACCACTGCATCCTCTCTAACAGGTGCTTTAAATTTCCTAAAATACAATATTCTGTGCCCTTGAGTATTTTTCCCTATTAACTAGAGAGTGCTCAGACTCTTATATTACATAATGTCTCATTCAAAGCACTTACAAAAATGCATATCAAGACAGCAATAACAAAATATAGTAGGTAGGTACAAAGCAGTATCAACAACAAGCTTCTCAAAATCAGGAAAATTAGACATAGTTAAAATAGGTCAACAGAATATGATTAAGAAACCAAATGCATGATCAGTCCATTTTATCGACTTGCTTAAGGCCCTTCTTTGTGATTAGGCAAAAGAGAACATTATGACCAGCTATGAGATAAATAATTTTATAAGATGAAGGAAAATCATTTTCTCTGAACATATTCAGCTTTAAATTGTTGGGATGCTAAGTGGATTCACATAGGAAAAACAACAAAATGATACAAATTATTTTTTCAGTAGGTTGTCAGGTAAATGCAATCATATGGAGTTTCAATGTGATGTGAATTATTCTGAAATATATTGGAAGCGTGACTTGAAAACAGTGGGTTAGTTTAACTAAGCATGACAATGGAATTAATAAGTGACTTACCAATGGGGTTTTCTAAGTGATTAAGTCTCTTGATTATTTGTGGTATATATTTTTCTCTATCTAACATATTAACAGTGATGTAAATGGAAGCTTCTAAGTTTAAAAATTCCATAATGCATACTTAAATCATTACAATATGAATCTATGAGATTGGCACTATAGGTTAGACCCCTGAAGATATGTTCCCACATGAGACCTGAGAATCATAAGCTAGAACCACTCCAAGAGCTAAAGGACAGGCAAGTATTATTCAGAGTTTTTTTTATAGGGTTTATATTTCTATCATGTTGCTAATATCAGAAAATATGAGTCTGACTACCAGGAAATTATTAAATGCCCCTTTCTCTCATAGTCATTGAATCTTGGGGGAGATTCTATTTGTTGACATTTTAATGCCATAAGGATAACTTGTGACACATGAGCCATTTTTTTAAGTGAACTCAAGGAATCATTACAGGAAATATGTATTTGATATATAACTTTGTAGTAGAACAAATACTATAGGGCTAGGCCCAAAGCAATCACATGCTTCAGAAGTTATCTGGATTAGAAGTGATAAGGAAATTTTTGCTGGAATATGGAAACACTCAGCTGCCTTTCTAGAGACTCAGTAAGCAATTTTATATTGCCAAGAATAGTTTAAGCTTGTTAGCACTAATCAACTCGTTTCCCTTAAGTACTTGCCTTTCAATGTTTTTTTTTTCTTTTTATAAAAAGCTATCTCAATGCTATTTCTCTTTAGGAGATATTTCACTTATTCTGAATCTGTACACTGCACCTTATGATTCTTTAATGCCAGATAAATACCCCTTATTTTCTTCTAAATTTTCTTCTAAATGTTTTAAAGAATTAGAGGGTTGATTTTCTTATATGCTATATGACTAGAAACCCCTTTGATTGCTATTCACCTTCTAAATAAGTTTCTCCCAAGTACTTTAAAGAATGGAACACATGAATTTGGGGGTGGGGGTTGTTTGTTTGTTATGTGAATAGGATCAAGTGTAGGAAATGTTAGAGCCTAGATACCAGAATTTTAAACTTGAATGTGTCACGTTCCTATGTCACTTCTGCTTTTTTGGAATCTGTTTCTTGATATGTAGAAATAGAGAATTAGAATATGGTTTCTCACATTCACTTTTTCTCTCTCCCATTTTTCTCTTATTCTACTCATTCATCCTGATTCCCAAATACTACCTCCTCAGGTAAATCATTCCTGATCTGCCAATTACAATTACAAAGTTTTTCTCAGTCTCCTTCTGCTACAACCTTTTCCATCATGTCACCCTCCTTCATGATCTTTATACCATTTTTTATACCTTATATGAAAAAATGGCATATAGAAAGTGATCTATCACTTTTTTTGTTAGTCTTTTCCAACCTTCCTTTCTTAAAATGTAAGGGATGTTGAAAGCAGGAATCCTGTCTATTCCCCAAGAAAGGAGGAATCTGTCTATTCCTCAACCTTACTACTATTTTTACTGTAATAAAATAAGGGGATAGACTTCAATTCCACTGCAAATGAGATGCTTAAGGGAAGTCAGGAATGTAGGCTGAATGCATATTGGTGAAAGATTAACATGAATTTATGACATAAAGATTCCCTGGTTGTCAGAATTGTTAATGATATTCTTTGAGTCATCTCCTCAATCTACTTGTAAATAATGGAAAATGGTAGAAGTATGCTTGTACAGAAAGACATTGAGCATGTTCTGTGTACCAAGTCCTTTGCTTGTACAAACCCTTTTCATTCTTCTGATCACCTGCAAGGGGTTCATAATTTCCATTTTATATATAAAGAAAGAGATGCTTAAAGAGCATGAACTAGCCCAGGTCAAAAGATGAGAGACTGGCGACTCTAGACCTTGTGTTCAGTCAGTTTAACTAATGTAAGTGTTCCCCACAATTGTCTATATGCCAAGCAGTTTCATCAGACAGGCAAGGTTCATTTAATATGCATTTGGCATCCATGGGAGAGAGCAAGGAGAGAAAAGGAAGTCTCAGAAAAAACTGACTATTGCAAGTGTTGTTTTAAACAACCATGTTTAAAGTGTGCTCCCTCTGCACCATTGCAAATGGTCAGATTTACTGTCTCAGTAGGATGCAGGGGTGACATCAACACTCATCTGATTTTCCATCCATCATGATATATTTTTGGCGTAATGTGCATAGGCAGTTGAGTCACAAAATTATATCTGTGACACTGTATCTTGATTTAATGTTATTTATAAATGGGAGAATTCCCTACCCCTCACTATGGAATTTTATTCGCCTTGTACTTTTTCCAGCCACTGAGTGGCAAGGGACTGGAAAGAGGTACTTGTGTTTACTCGACAGGTTGACCTACATTATATGATGTAGAAATAATATTATTTAAAGAAGGTTAGCAGTAATAGAAAAATATTACACTTGTTTTTGAAAATGTTAATATTTTTGCCATTGGACTGAAGTAGAAAAAGACCCAACTCATGAAATTGTTCTTTTATTGTGCTGCTAACTGTGCAAATTGTTCTTTTTTTATTTAATTTCCATCTACTTTCTTTCCTTACATTGTAGAATTTGGGGTCGGGCATCACCTTAATTTAAACTGAATACCCAAACAGCAGTTTAACAATAGGATCTACAAAAGCAGACTATTTTAAAATGAAACTACTGATGATCAGTATAATGCACGTTTTTTATGTAATTATCTTAGTAATTACCTATGTAAATGAATAATTAAGGCTGTCAAAATGACCAAAGATTTTTGGTCTTTCAAAACATACACTCTTTAATAAGAACATAGGTATGAACATTTGACTTGGCAAAAGAAACTTAACAAAATATAACATTTTAATAGATTAGAAACAGTAACTTGTTTTTGAACACCCTTTGTATTTGATTACCCTCTTAAAGTCCCTTTGTCAAAACTCACAGCTAAGTCGCCTTCACAGAAATGAAAATGCTTTTGTAATTTAGGAGCCTTTTCAAACAAGAACATTCAAATACAGAGGACTAATATTTGAAGTGCTTTTTATTGTTTTTCACTTTTGTTATATAAAATAAGATATTCAGAAAATAATTTTATTTTCAAATGAAGTGTCCTTCAATTTTTTTGGGGGGGCACACCCTTTTGATGCTCAGGGTTTACTCCTGGCTAAGCACTCAGAAATTGCCCCTGGCTTAGGGTGACCATATGGGACGCCGGGGAATCGAACCGAGGTACTTCCTTGGCTAGTGCTCGGAAGGCAGACACCTTACCTCTAGAGCCACCTCACCGGCCCCGTCCTTTAATTTTTTTAAAGATATACATAGCTGTAGGATTCCCATGTATGTGAAACTGTTAGTAATGGATTTATTGGCATACCAAAATAAACAGATAAGGTAATTTCAGGATCTTTTTGAGTCCTAACATAAAAAGCTCACTCATTAACTTCAGTTTTTGAAATTAAAAACCATTATGTGGCTTCTATCCAATCAATCTGAAAAATGTATCTTTTCATCATTAGGAAGTAGTGGTTTCCAAGCTCTTTAATTTTGACCATGCCTTTAATTTGAGTTTCAGAATAAAAAGATTGGACACTAGGCCTTTAAAGATACTCTAGACTCTCTCTCTCTCTCTCTCTCTCTCTCTCTCTCTCTCTCTCTCTCTCTCTCTCTCTCTCTCTCTCTCTCTCTCTCTCTCTGTGTATAGAGTGGAGGTTTGAGTTGGTTCACAACTAGCTGTGACTGATGTCCAGAAAAACTACTCTGGGTCTGTCTCAAGAGTGACCCTGGCAGTACTCAGGAACCATTTAGGTTTCCACAGATGCCCCTGTAATATCTCTCCATTCTAGTTCTTTGCAAGAAAACCATTTTAACACCATTATAAATTAAAATATAATAAAAATGATCAAAATGGTTTTTGTTCATGAAAAAGTAATGGTGATTATTTGACGAAATAATGCATAAAATGGTCATTGGAAGGTGCCATTAAGAGAATATCTGTTTACCATCTGCATTTGAAGGTTGGAACGGGAGGAATAAAAATTTGTGAAAGGGTAGCCATGGTGACAGAAGTAACCTCCACCACCACCACCCCCCCCCCAAAAAAAAAACAGGCTTTTGTGACCTCTTGGGAGCAAAAAAATCTCCCTTCCCTTTTTCTCATCCTGCAGGGAGCACTAAGAACTATTTGTAAGAAGGGAGCTAATGCCTTGGCTCCCATGCCCAATTTTGTAATTGTAGTCATTGGCTGAAGACTCTTTCCAGTACTCATATAACCAAATCATGCAAAACAGGGAAGATTTTGTCCAAATCCCACATTTTTTTCCTGCTATGAAAAGGAAACAAAAATGTCTTTTCTTATCTCTTTTTTTGTTCTTCCTCTTTTACCTTCTTTTTACTTCTCACACTGTGATAAGATATCACAGAACTGATTATTGGACTATCTTATCACAATATTATTTATTCCAAGTAATAAGAACTTGCCCTTGCCTGGTGTGATTTCAGAGATATTAGGAAGATGGATATTCCTGCCTTTAGCCCTGTTCCAGAATAGTTTTCATAAAAAAAATGTTTTTTTTAACAAGGACCAGACTATTTCAGACTTCAATTTGAAGGCAAGCTAAATATATAAAATGACTATTGACTATAATTCACTTCCAATTGTAATCCTTTCTCCAGCAAATGTGCTTTGAAAAGAACTCTTACATCAGGGTAGCAGGGCATAGATGGGAAAGCAAGTTGTACAAAGATAATTTTTCACTACTTTCTTGTTTTTTTATTTCTGGAGGGGGCTAGCACACCCAGTGATACTAAGAGACTACTCCTACTTCTGCACTCATGAATTAGTCCTGGCAGGACTCAAGGGCCCATGTGGGATGATGGAAAATTAAACTCTGGTCTGCTCCTATAGTGTTCACTGCATTGTTGATTTTTCCGGTGAGTTGATCCCAGCTTACAGTACATTTACTCTTGCTCTTCTGAACGAAAAGAGTAAGATGTGATTTGACCTTCTATTTCCCCTGTTCTTTGGGAGATCTTCAAGGATAAGAACTCCATATGTTTCCAAGGGCAGCAAAATTCATAGCATTTAATTGGTGCATACAAAGCACATGTTATAGATAAGAAACATTATACTTGGAGATAACAGATGGTTAGGCATCTGAAAAGAAGCTCAAGTGGCTATATTCTTGCAAAGAAATGCTTAGGTTTGTTCAAGAGGAAACAATCTGGTGATTTAGTATCAGTACATAGGATCTGCATGATATTGACCAATTTGAATGGAAGTAAATGGTTTCAAATTGATTTCAAAATTCTTATAAAAGACTATTCATAGATTTAAAATAATATCTAGAGGCTGAGAGGTACTAGCATTATCCAAGCACAAACTTATTTGCTGGGAAAGGGAAGAATAATGGAAACTCAATTGTGGGCTTTGGATACAGTTGTCAGTCCAACTGAGGCAATTAGTAGTCATAAGACTGTATTGAATAAAGCTGTAAGCAGTGTGCAGTAATGACATTACTACACAGGAAGTATGGCCTACAGTTTTGATAGCAGTTCCTCTTCAGCCCATCATAGAGCACCGTTTACATTTCAAGAGAATCCTTAATCAATCCAAGAGCTATGTGATTTTATCAGCAAATATGAAAAATATAAATGCTTTTGTACTTCTTAAAACCTTTCCTGTCATTCTAAGGCCCAAGTGCTTTCTTTTCTTTTCTTTTCTTTTCTTTTCTTTTCTTTTCTTTTCTTTTCTTTTCTTTTCTTTTCTTTTCTTTTCTTTTCTTTTCTTTTCTTTTCCTTTCCTTTCCTTTCCTTTCCTTTCCTTTCTTTCTTCCTTCCTTCCTTCCTTCCTTCCTTCCTTTCTTTCTTTCTTTCTTTCTTTCTTTCTTTCTTTCTTTCTTTCTTTCTTTCTTTCTTTCTTTCTTTCTTCCTTCCTTCCTTCCTTCCTTCCTTCCTTCCTTCCTTCCTTCCTTCCTTCCTTCCTTTCTTCCTTCCTTCCTTTCTTTCTTTCTTTCTTTCTTTCTTTCTTTCTTTCTTTCTTTCTTTCTTTCTTTCTTTCTTTCTTTCTTTCTTTCTTTCTTTCTTTCTTCCTTTCTTCCTTTCTTTCTTTGGCCACACCCATTTGACGCTCAGGGGTTACTCCTGGCTATGCACTCAGAAATCGCCCCTGGCTTGGAGGGACCATATGAGAAGCCTGGAATTGAACCACAGTCTGCCCTGGCTAGCGCTTGCAAAACAGTCTTACCTCTAGTGTCACCTTTCTGGCCCCTCTTTTCTTTTTTTTTTTTTATTGAAATCATTGTGATTTACAAAGTTTTTCATAGATGGATTTCGGCATACAGTGACAGTGGATCAAGGCCACTCACACCATCGGTGTCGACCTCCTTGAAGATCACTGTTCCCATTTAGCTTCTAATACCATCACCCTTTGCCCCCTGAAGTGCCAGTGTAACAAGTCAATTTAAGTTTAGATTGTTAGTTTGGGTATCTTGATTCTATCCTTGTTGACTTTGGCTTGGATATTTAGTTCTATTGTTTATTTTCTCCACCAGTGAGTCTCCACCTGAGACTACTTGGCCATAGCCCTGATGCTTTTTATTTTTTCTTTCTTCTTCTTAGTTTTATAGAAAAATGCATAAATATGAGGTCAAACAAAGTAATTCATGTTTCAAGTTTTTGTGATAAAGGCAGGAACCCCTATCTGAAAAATAAAAAGGGGGATGGCATGTGTTTTTTGTTTTGTTTTTGTTTTTGCATAGACACAGCAAACGTTGGAGAAAAATAGAAAGGAAAAACCATTGGCCTAGAAACAGGGTGTTCCTACCCATGAAGCATCCTGTCATAAGACCAACTTTGGGCTTTGGGCATGCTAAGTTGTCAACCCAAAAGTCTCTTCATAGTCCCAGTAAAAGTTCTCCTCAATAACAGTTGTTGCAGTCATGCTTCTATAATTAGGGATCTTGGTTTTTACATAGATCACATGTTGAAGCCAGGGTGTCATAGAATATATTCTGGTTTCATCTAGCCATTTTTTAAATAAAATGTTTATTTAAGCACCATGATTACAAGCCTAATTGTAGTTGGGTTTCAGTCATAAACAGAATACCCCCCTTCATCAGTACATCATTCCCACCACCAATACCCCCCTTCCCCACCCTTGCTTGTATTCAAGACAGGCATTCTACTCTCATTCTTTAACATTGCCATGCTAATTTTTAGTGTAGTTATTTCCCTAACAGCATTCACCACTATTTGTGGTGAACTTTGAAGTGTGATCCAGTCTTTCTGGCCCATCCAGCCCTTAACTCTATTGTCTCTGGGCCTTGTTAAAATGTCGTTATTTTTTTTTTTAAACCCATAGATGAGTGTTACTATTCTGTGTCTATCTCTCCCCCCTGACTTATTTCATTCAGTATAATAAATTCCATGTACATCCACATATAAGAAAAATTCATGACTTCCTCTCTCCTAAAGGTTGCATAATATTCCATTGTGTATATATACCACCGTTTCTTTAGCCATTCATCTGTTGAAGGGCATCTTGGTTGTTCCAGAGTCTGGCTATTGTAAATAACACTGCAATGAATATAGGTGTGAGTACAGGATTTTTAAATTGTATTTTTGTGTTTTTAGGGTATATTCCTATGAGTGGTATAGCGGATCATATGGGAACTCAATTTCCAGTTTCTTGAGGAATCTCCATATTGTTTTCCATATAAAGGCTGAACTAGAAAGCATTCTGGCCAGTAGTGAATAAGTGTTCCTTTCTCTCCACATTTTCACCAGCACTGATTCTTTGTGATGTGTGACCATCTCTATGGTATGAGATGGTACCTCATTGTACTTTTGATTTACATCTCCCTGATGATTAGTGATGTGGAGCAACTTTTCATGCATCTTTTGGCCATTTGTAAATTCTTCTTTGAGGAAGTGTCTGTTCATTTCTTCTCCCCATTTTTGATGAGGCTCTATGTTATTTTGATGTTAAGTTCTGTCAGTACCTTGCATATTTTTGATATTAGCCCTTGTCTGATGGGTATTGGGTGAATGGTTTCTCCTATTCTGTGGGTGGTTTTTGTATCTAGTAACTATTTCCTTTGAGGTGCAGAAGCTTCTCAGCTTAATATAGTACCATCTATTTATCTCTGATTTCACTTGTTTGGAGAGTGTTGTTTCCTCCTTGAAGATATCTTCAGTCTCAATGTCATGGAGAGTTTTACCTACGTGTTCTTCTATATACCTTATGGTTTCAGGCCTGATATCAAGGTATTTAATTCTTTTGGATTTTATCTTTGTGCATAGTGTTAGATGGAGGTCTGAGTTTGCTTTTATTGCAAGCATCTCACCTTAGGTGGCAATGCAGGGAAACCTGCCCTGAAAGCAGTTTTCAAAAAATCAGGGTGTGATATGAACCCACCCTGGAGTAAGTTTGTGCCAGAAAAACATTAGAACCTCTCCTGGTAGAAGTTAAATCCCTGGTCCTGGTGCCAAAAACTGTGGTGATTTCAAAGATGTGATCCAAGGTTTTCAGGGTGAAGAGTTGATGTCAGATCAACTGAGGCCTAAGTCAAGTCACAATGACAAGGGTGATAGACCCCTTGCAATATAAAATTTATGAGTTTCTTTATGTATTAGATAAAAACTTCTTTCTATACCTAAAATATTACTGTGAAAAATTTGTAATCCACTTTGGATTGACTTTCGTATAAAGTGTGAGATATGGATCAATCTTTAATTTCTTACATGTGGTTATCCAATTGTTCCAACGCCATTTGTTGAAGAGACTGTCTTTGTTCCATTTCAATGTTTTACTCATTTGTCAAAGATTAGTTGGGGGGTTATCATTGAATATTCTATTTTGACCCATTGGTCTGAAAAATCTCTCATTGTTCCAATACCATTCTGTTTCTATCACTATGGCTTTGTAGTAGAGCTTCAAATTATGTAATGAGATGCCTTCCTGTTTCTTATTTTTTAATATTGATTTGACTATCCTAGGTCTTTTAAGGTTTCACGCGAACTTTATAACTGTTCTAGTCCTTGAATAATTTTGTATATTATCTTCAAATATTAATATTATACTATCTTCATATTCATAAAAGAGTATAATCTGAGTACAATCTTTCTATGTCTATCCTTCAGCTTCTGACTCATTTTTCTCAGTATAACACTCTCCATATCAATCCATATCTAAGCATACTTTATGACTTCATTTTTCCAATAGATGTTTAGTATTTCACTGTGTTGATGTTCCACACTTTATTTATTCATCTGATCTTGGGTTCTTGGGTTGTTGCCAGATTTTTGGTATTGTGAATAGTGCTACAATGAATATGAATGTAGAGCCCTTTTCTACATTGTATTTTTGGGCCTATAGAATATATATTTCTAGGAGTGCTCTTGATGAGTTATATGCAATCTTAATATATAGTTTTTTAAGATATAGTATTTTATTACAACAAATTAAATTCATTTGACATTCTACTTTATATAACAAGTATTACTTTTTGCTTTTGTTAATAATACTTTATTTGAGTACTGTGGTTATAAAATTGTTCATGATTGAGATTCAGTCATACAGTGTATACCACCTTTCACCAGTTCACATTTCCTGTCACCAATGTCCCCAGTTTCCCTCCTATCCTCCCCATGCCTGCCTCTTTGCAGACATTTTACCTCTCTCTCTCTTTCTCTCTCCCTCTCTCTCTCTCTTCCTTTGTACCCTGTTAACACTGTGGTTGCACTACTATCAATGAAAGGATATTTTTCATGCATATCACTTTATTCCTTATTAGCACTCCTTTTCTGTCCAGAGATACAACAAAGTGAACTCCGATCTCTCTTTAGAGCCTTGCACAAAGTCAAGTCAAAATGGATTAAATATATCGAGATCAGAGATGAAACTACATAGAGGAAACTATTAGAGGCAAACATAGGTAGAACATGACATGACATTGAAGCTAAAGTCAGCTCCAAGGATTAAACACCACTGTCTCAGCAAGTGGAAGCAAAGATAGACAAATTGGACTACATTAAACTGAGAAGTTTATGCAACTCAAAAGAGACAGTGACTAGGATAGAAAGATTTCCCAGAGTATGGGAGAAACTATTCACCCATTACCCATCAGATAAAGTGTTAATATCTAAATTATACAATTCACTGATAGAACTAAGCAAAAAGAAAAAAAATCACCTAACCCCATCCACAAATTGGGAGAGAAATGGACATTTCCTCAAAGAATAAATACAGAAGGCCAAAAGATGCATGAAAAAATGCTTTATATCACTAATCATCAGGGATTTAAAAATAAAACTTGAAATTGAGTTTCCATATAATCCAGCAATACCATTCCTAGGGATATAACCTAAGAACCCAAAATCACCATTCAGAAAAACCCTCTACATTCTTAGGCTCACCAAAGTACTATTTACAATAACCAAAATCTGGAAAGAACACAAGTGCCAGAGAACAGATGAGTAGATAAAGAAACTGATGTATGTACAAAATGGAATATTATGCAGCATTTAGGAAAAATGAAGTCATGAAATTTACTTATACTCGGATGGATACAGAGATTATTATGCTGAGTGAAATGAGTCAGAGGGAGAGGGATAGACACCGTATAATATTATTTATTTGTGGGATAAATGAAAAAAAAAGATAGCATGGTAGTAATAACCAGAAACAATAGAGATGAGGAGTAGGAAAACCAAACCATGGTAGGAAGCTTGCCACAAATAGTGGAGCAATGCAGCTAAGATAGAGAAGGAACCACTATAACAAATTGAAATTTTTTTACGGAATGTTTATATAGTTTCCAAAAATACTGATGCAGTCGATATTTCCACCAGCAGTAAATTAATCTTTTTCTCCCAATATCAGCAGTAAATTAATCTTTTTCTCCCAACATCTATGCAACCATTGATTGTTCTTAATATTTGTGATGTGTTGCCATCTCTGTGATTTATGATATCTCATTGTTTCAATTTGCATATTCCTGATGACTAATGATAAGAAACCATTTGTCATGTGCCTTTTGGCTGGCTCTGTACTCAGAAATCTCTCCTGGCAGGCTCCTGGGACCATATGGGATGCTGAGATTTGAACCACCATCTATTCTGGATAAGCTGCATACAACACCCTACTGCTGTGCTATCTCTCAGGCCACCCATCTGAGTTTCTTCTTTGTGGAAATATCTGTTTTCATACCATTTTTGGATGCTATTAGCTGTTTGTTTGCTTGCTAATCTTAACCAATGCCTTGTTGATCTTAGATATAACTCCTTATCAGAGAGGTGAACGGTTCCTCCCATTCTGTGGAAAGTCTTTGTATCCTAGTCATCATTTTCTTTAAAGTACAGAAAATTCTGTTTTCTTGTTTATATATATATATATATATATATATATATATATATATATATATATATATATATATATATATATATATATATATATATATATATATATATTTAGGGTTTTTTTTTTTTTTTTTTGGTCACAACCTGCTGCGTTCAGGGGTTACTACTCCTGGCTCTATGCTCAGAAGTTCCTCCCTGGTAGTCTGGGGACCATATGGAATGCCCGGAATCCAACAAGAATCCTTCTGGGATTGGACAAGTGCACCTACCATTATGCTATTGCTCTGGCCCCAGAAACTTCTCAGTTTAATGTAGTCCCATTTGTTTACCATTACTTCCACTTGCTTGGCCATTGGTGTTTCATCCTTGAAGATCCTTTATCTTTTTTTTTTTTTTTTTTTTTTTTTGGTTTTTGGTCCACACCTGGCGGTGCTCAGGGGTTACTCCTGGCCGTCTGCTCAGAAGTAGCTCCTGGCAGGCATGGGGGACCATATGGGACACCGGGATTCGAACCAACCACCTTTGGTCCTGGATTGGCTGCTTGCAAGGCAAACGCCGCTGTGCTATCTCTCCGGGCCCGAAGATCCTTTATCTTCACTGTCATGGAGTGTTCTATCTACATTTCACTTTATGTACCTATGGTTTCAAGTCTGATATCAAAGTTTTTGATCCATCTTGATTTCATTTTTGTTTATGGCATTAAAGAGAGGTTTGAGTTCGAGTTTGGTTTGATCAGTTTTACCAATACCACTGGTTGTTCTACTTGTTATTTCTTGCTCCTTATCAAAGATTGCTTGCTCATATATTTGAGAGTTAGTCTCAATATAGTCAAGTCAATTCCATTGATCTTAGGGCCTGTCTTCATTCCAATATCGTGGTGTTTTAATGATTACTGTTTTATAATTCAGTAGTATACTTTGAAGTTGAGGTAATTGATGCTTCCCATCTTATTTTCCCCAAAAATTTCTTTAGCTAATAGTGATGGTTTATTACTTCATATGAATTTTAGGACTGTTTGATCCATTTCTTTGAAAAACATGTTATGGATATCCTTATTGGAATAGCATTAACTCTGTACTATGCTTTGGGAAGTATTGCCATTTTTATGATGTTAATCCTCCCAATCTATGAACAGGGGATGTGTTTCCATTTTTTGGCCTCTATTACTTCTTTTTGTTTGTTTTACTTTATATAAGTTGCCAAGTTATATACCATTTGTGTATCCAAATTCTTCATTCATTTTGCCATTGAGGATACTTAGGTATCTTTAATACTTAAGTTATTTCCATATCTTGACCCTTATAATAATGCTGCAACACATATGGGTTTGCAAGTGTGTTTTTGAGTGAATGTTTTTGTTTTCTTCAAACATCCAGAATGAAATTGTTACATTATATGTCACTGCTTGGTTTAATACTTTTGGAAGACCAAAATACTTTTTTCCACAAAGATTGCATCAATGCACAGTCCCACTACTTGCAGTAGTAATATTTTTTCTCTATAGTTGACACTAGCTATTTTTATTCTCCTTTTTTGGGGATGGGTACATCTGGTGATGTTCAGGGTTTACTCCTGGCTATGCACTCAGAAATCGCTCCTGCCTTGGAACCATATGGGAGGCCGGGGGATCAAACAGCTATCCGTCCTAGGTTAGCATGTGCAAGGCAGGTAACCTATTGCTTGCACCACCACTCCGGCCCTAACACTAGCTTTTTTTATTTTAGTGATGTCAATTTGTAAAGTAAGACCAGAGTGATAATACAGAAGTAAAGATATTTGTCTTGCACACTACTGATCTTGATTTAATCCTCAGCACCTTATAAGGTTCCCTGACACCCCATCGAAATTATTAATGAGCTCAGAGCCAAGAGTAGGTCATGAGCACCAGGGTATGACCAAAATAAAAAAGAGGTATAAGATGATATTGTAGTCTGATTGTATATTTTCTTCATAATTAGTAATAATGAGAGTATTTTCATGTACCTGCTGATAATCTATAATTCCTTTATCACTTGAGAAACAGCCACTTATATTTTTTGCCTATTTTTATCAGTTTTGTAGGTATTTTTTATTTAATTTTATTTTATTGAAACCATTGTCATTTACTAAGTCCTTCACAGTTGAATTCAGACTTACAATGAATTGGGGCCAATCACACAACCAGTGTCAACCTCCTTCCACTAATGTTCTTTAAGTGCATCCCATACAATTTCCTTGCCCCCACCCTACCAGTATAACAGTCCCATTTTAAGTTTAGATTGTTGAAGTTTAGATCTCTTGATTCCATTGTTGTTGTCTTCGGCTTGAATGTTTAGTTCTGTCCTTTTTTGAAGCAGTGTTTTGTAATTTTCTTTGTATAGCTTTTTCACCTCTTTAGTTAAGTTGGCTTCAAAGTATTTGATTTTCTAAGGTACAATTGTGCATGTGATTGTTTTTAATATCTCTTTCATCACTTTCATTATTTGTGTATAGAAAAGCAATTAATTTTTGCATATTAATTTTGTAGCCTGCCATTTTACTCTACAGTTATTTCTCAGATGCTTTTTTTTGTATAATCTTTAAGATTTTTCTAAATATTGTATCGTGTCATCTGTAAACAATTAGAAATTGACTTCTTTCCTGTATGAATGCCGTGGATATCTTTTTCTTGCCTAATTACTATGACATTTACTTCCAATACTATATTGAATATAATTGGTGAAAATAGGCAACCTTATTTGTGCCAGATATTAGAGGAAAAGCTTTTAGTTTTTTCCTCTTGAGTATAATGTTTGCCATGAGCTTCTGGTAAATGGCTTTAATTATATTGAGAAAAGTTTCTTTAATTCCCATCTTGATGAGAGTTTGTTTTTATTGGGAGGGGGACATACATGGTGTGGCACTCGGGGTTTACTTTTGGCTCTGGGCTCAGAAATCTCTCCTGGGTTTGGGTACCATATGGAGAATCGAAACCTCACTCTGGCCTTTGATGAGAGTTTTTATTATGAATGGGTTCTGGATCATGTCTAATTTTTTTCTCTGCACCTATGCTATGATCACATGACTTTTTCTTTTAGTTATGGTGTATTATATGATTGACTTGCATATGTTAAATCATGCTTGAATCTATGAGATAAATTCTACTTCATCATGTTTATGATCTCCTTGATAAATTGTTGGATTCTATTTACAGTAGTTTGTTAAGAATCCTTGCATATGAGCTTATCAAGGATATTGTATTTTAATTTTCTTTTTTGTGGAAGGCACAAAATTATTATGAGGACTAAATAGGAGCATTCCAAAGACATTTGGAGGTTATGGTAGCCACCATTAAAATTTTATTTTATTTTATTTATTTTTTTCTTTTTTTGGGGGGGGGGCCTTACCCGGTAATGCTCAGTGGTTACTCCTGACTATGCAGTCAGAAATTACTCCTGGCTTGGGGAACCATATGAGATGCCTGGGGATCGAACCACTGTCAGTCCTAGGTTAGCACATGCAAGGCAAACACCCTACTGCTTGCACCACCACCCTGGCCCCTTATTTTATTTTTTAATTATTTAAAGTTCATGGTTACAAGGCTGTTCATAACACAGTTCTTTTTTTTCAAAATTACATAGTTGTTCTTTATTGAGTTTTAGATACACAATGTATAGCACCCTTCACTAGTGCGCATTTCCTGCCACCAGTCTCCCCAGTTTCCCATCCTCTCTTTGGCCTGCCTGCCTCTGAGGTAGACATTTTTCTTCTGTCTCTCCTCTTTCTTTATCTTTCTTTTCTTTTCTATAATGTGGTTTGCAATATTGTTACTGAAGGTATATCATGCATGTCACTTTATCTTCTTTCAGCATCCAGTTTTTGTTTAGAATGATCTTACTTAAAACTGTTTAAAGTACACTCATGCTTATTGCCACAGTTGTCATTCAGCCAGGGACTAGGTCGCATGGTTTGGTCCTGCATCTTAGAATGGCCTTTACTTGCTTCAATAAGTGAGATTGCCAGCAAATATTACAAGACTGGGATTCTTTGAACCTTCAGGGAGACTCAAATTCTTTTCTAAACTTTAATGGCCTTATTTCTGATGAAGCTTCATCATTTTGTTTATGTGAATACATATACATTTAATCATTCTAAGTCTTAGACTTGCTAGACCCTGTTTTTCCTTCTCTATGTTTTCTCTAGGAAGGGGTATTGAGAAACCTGTTGAGTGGCAGGAAGTATTCTGTGTAACAGGATAGACGAGCTCTCTATAATTTTGTGTCCATGAACCCAGTGATCATGATTCAGAAAGCCCTGCCAAACTTTCCTCAGTTATGAGAATCTAAAATCCATGCAGAGATGTGTGGAGTGCTCTCCTTGTTTCATCAGTAAGCAAAGACTTGGTACAGTTTAGGTTACCAAAAAAAAAAAAAATACAATGAGATCAAGCACACTGCTTCATGTTTTAAGAAAAAAATGGGTCCCTTAATGTTGAGACTCATCAGAGATGTAGCCTTAATCCACCGTCTCCCACTCTCTCACTCTCTTTGAAAAAAACCTTCCTAGGCGAGTCATCCTCCCACAACTTCCTCTCCCCAGCACTGACAGCTCCAGCTCTATCTCCATTGCACACCTACATGGAACTCTGCTTGATTATGTATCATCTCTTCAGACTCTCTCAGTCTATCAAACAAATATTCTTGACACATAAGTCTGGATTTTTTTGTTTTCGAGAGGTTTATATTTCAACTGATGCAGTTCACCTCAAGCTGAAGTCATACTTAACTCTTTCCACTTCCTGCCACCTTAAATCTTTCTCCTAGCACTAGAAATTCAACCTCCTAAATATTTCAGGTATCATCTTGAAAGTTTGCTCAAGGTAACTCTTTCCTCTTTAAACTGCCTTTTGCAAGAACTTCGAGGATCCCTTCTTAGCCTTTTAACTGGCCTCCTGCCTTTATTTGGTCCTACCACGAAGTTATCCACATTCCAATTGGCCTAAATTATTTTGTTGAGCACCTGGAATGGACCAGAAATTATTCCATGCCAATAATTTTGATTATTTCTATCCAGCATCACTTTCTAGTAAACTCTTCATCTCTTCTGGCCAGCACTTATATTTTCAGGCATTTTCCATGCATGTCCTGCACACTTATGACCCAGATGCCAGAGTTCCTGACTATTTTTGTCCAGTTCCTATCTTTCAATAAGTTTAACTTTCTTTTACCTCTCACCCATCCTTATTCCATTAGTAGAGACTACTCTATTTTGTTTTCATTGGATTTCTTAAACTCGGTAGTTACTTTTTGTTGCAATTAGTTATTGTTTCACATCATCATGATTATAACTTTTAACACACTAATTAATTCCTGATATAAATATATTTAACTATAGTTCTTTCAAATGTTCTAACCCCTTCACAACATTTTGTAGAGAAATACCTTGCAAATATTATGGTACAAAAATAAAAACAAGGTATTAGCTTTCTCTTCCTTATTTTAATGCTTTAAATTTAACTTTGGGACATTTAGATGCATAACATTACATATGTGTAATAATTGCAGTGAATAGTGATAAATTGTACATCATCTTATTTAGTTGGAGATAAATATAAATTAATATGAAGTAATAAATATGGAGTAATAAAGTGCTTTATTACTAATACTGAAAACAATTGGTCTAATAGTTCCTTTCTCAATATTTCTCTACTTCCTAGCTCAAGGGTTTGATGACCAACATTAAACACCTATCAGCCAGATGCCCTTACATTTCTTCTCTCATGTATCTTAAATGTTCCTTTCATTTTTATGCCTCAGAAATCTTCCCATTCATCACCTCCTCAAGAATCCTTTTGCTGATCAATGAAACCAAGCTCCAGTAAGCTTGAATCACACTAGCTAGACCCTCCTATGGCAAAACTTCTCACCCTACTTTTAAGTTATGAAATATCTCATACATAAGAAGTTGACCCAACAAACTTACTTACTCCTCAAAAATAAGAGTGAAAATACACTATGCAAAATAAACTCAGGCCAATAACTTTTTAAAGCCCTGTCAGCCTCTCTTCACAACTAAAGACCCTCTTTTCCTTAGAAGACACCAGTAAGCAGAGAACTAGTCATTCTCCCTGTTTGCTTTCAGAGTTCCAGAAAAAGTTGTAACACCAACAGGCAGAATCTGATGTACTCTTTCTCTATATTTTCTATTGTTAACATTTAACCACTCTTAAAATGAATTGTTCTCATTTTCTTCCGCCAGCCTCTGTTGCTCTTTATCTCTTCCTCTATAACACAAAGCTTTTTATTTTATGAAACATTTGAAAATTAATGACACACCTGGCTCCTATATACCTATAATGGTTTAAGTACAGAAGTTATTATGTCCCGGGCTCAAGTGATAGCACTGCAGGTCAGCACTTATTTTGCACATGGCTAACTCAGGCTTGATCCATAATATCCTATATTTTTCCTTGAGTACATCAGGAGTCAACTCTGAGCACTACTGGGTGTGGTCCAAATTTATTTTTAAATGTAATCTTCAGACTCTGTGAACATTCTGACATTCATTCAGACTCATTTCTTTCTTCTTATTTTCTCAATGTTTTTGTATCTCTATCACTCTGTTATTTGGAAAAGCACCCATCTATGACTTGTGGAATTGTGCTCAATTCAGTTTCAGACAAATGCACACCTGTGATCAGATTCAAGCTCTGCTCTCTTGATGATAGGCACAGTATATCTCCAGATGCATCCTCAGTGCAGTCTGTAAGGGTAAAAGGCTAAGGTGGGGTGAGAAAGGGGGTAGGAAGAGGAGGTTTGAGCTTGTACCATTAGTGCTCACTGAGTTATATTAGTAGCTGCAGGTTCAGCTTCTATACTGTTACTAAATCTTTACCTTGATCACTGGGTAGCATTAATACTATACATGTATACATCAGTTCTGGGAATTGGGAAGGTCAAGGTTAAAGTTCTGGCTGATGGTGTTTCAGTGTGGTCACTCTTCTTCATTTGAGGGGAGTCATACCATGGTGTTGAGCTGAAAGAGGTGAGAAGTCTTGTGTCCTCACAAAGGTACTTTGCTCTTTGACTAGAGAGTTCACCTTCATTATCTGATAACCTCCTGATATGGTTACTGAAGAGATTTGGGCTTTGATTTAAACTTGGATGGATCATAGCAGTGAATTTCTGGTATTTCACTCTCTATCTACCAATAACTCTTTAGAAGATCCTTCAAAATTCCCCTGATTCTTATAATTTCAGTACTATTTTTTTGCGAGAGGTGATTTCCTGAAATATTTATTCCAAGTTTGGACATTTAGGTTGTTTCCATTCCAATGTGAATAAACAAATACAAGGATTTTACTAAGTCATGCTCTTTTCAACATTAGAAACACTGGCAGGCTAATATAGTTATCCACATTTTATTCCCACAAGCATTTACTTAGTGTCAGAGCTTTTAAAAATTTCTCTCTATTTTATGAAGTTTTCAACACTCTAGACAAATGTGTGACACCACACCAATAACCAACATTGTTTATATTCATCACCATCTAACCATCTCTCCACCCTCTTCTTCCTACCCTCAACATTCTCTTTTGCCAATCACAGTCATATTGTCAGAATCTAGAGTTTTGGTGATCTGTGGATCACCCATGTTGTACTAGGAGCCATTGGGACAATACCTGGCAGATTTCATGAAGCAATGTGATTCCTATGCATGCAAGACATTCACTAAAACTCTTTAAACTATCTTTTTGGTCAAATTGGTTTTTTTTTTAATAATTCACATTGTTTCTTTGTATTTCATATGTCAGTGAATTTATACACCTTGTTTATTTTTCTTTTTGAAATTTTTTAATTATCTCCTTTTTAGAATATCATCCATATTATTATAATTGGTAATATTTTATCTTTTACAGCTGGGTAGTATTCAGTTGTGTCTAAAACCCACATATATTCCAACTACACATTAATAGGCACATGACTTTTATCATATCTTGACTATTATGAATGGTGGTGCAGTGAACCTAATAGGACTAATATCTTTTCAAATTTGTGTTTTTAACCTTCTTCACATAGATGTGTAGAAATCAAATTGCCTGGTTATGGTAGTTCTATTTTTAACATTTTGATGTACTGTCATACTGTTTTCCAAGACTGGTTTTATGGGTATAATTTGGTATTATAAAACCGTTTTGTTTTGTTTTGCATTTCCGTGTTCACAAAGTAGACAAAATTTAATTTTAATTTTTGGGGGGAGGGGGTTTGGGTCACACCTGGTGGAGTTCAGAGGCTACTCTGAATTCAGAAATCACCCTGGCAGGCTCAGGAGACCATATGGGATGCCAGAAATCACCACTGTCTCCTGGGTTGGCCAAATAAAAGGCAAACTCTTGACTGCTGTGCTATCTCTCTGGCCCCAAAATTTTAATATGTTTACTGGTCATTCCTGTTTCCTCTACACACTGTTGATTTAGCATAAAGTAGAACCTCAGATCAACAAATGTTCCCCAAAAAAAGGCAAGATATTTATTAGAAGTTGTTTATTTTAAGAAAATAGAAAAAAAAGAAAGAAGTTTAAAAATAAAGAAGAATATAATAGCAAGCACATTTGTGGAAATTATATATAATGGATTCATTAATACAATTGCACAAGATTTAATAATATTTCACTGTTAGCTATCAATTCTGTAAAATTGGTGTGTTTCTATAGGAATTACAGCATCAAATAAGTGACATCTAGAAATTCAAAGCACTATTATTGATACTGAGACTTTTAGGGGTATGTTCTCAAATTCCAGGGTTCCCGGAAGAAGGAAGATATGGAAGGAGAGTGCCCACATTTGCCCCAGAAAGTCCTGGTTATATCAGACCCAACATGACATACCAGAAGTTTAGTCAGATTGGTTTCTCTTGAAGGAAATATTAGACAAGTGATGAGGCAGGGCCATTGGGAAAATGATGATTCTGGGTGATGGAGCAGCAAGCATGGCTTTGCCATGGTGGGTGCGTGGCCCTCCCTCTCCTCCAAAGATGGCAAGCTTTCTGCTAAGTGACCAGTGTAAGCCTGATCTTTCATGGCTTGATTTACATCTTATCCACAAAAAGAGTAAGTTTATGGAGGTGCCTGGTTTTCACATGGCGATTGCATTTGTGGGAATAAGGAAGATATGGAGAAAGGGTTCCACACTTGCTGCAAAAAGCCCTGATGATATTAGCCCCCAAACTAGTGTACCTGAAGTTTGGTCAGATTGCTATCCCCAAAAAGTATCATAGAGGGTTGATGGGGCAGAGACATCTAGAAAACTATGATTCTGAGTGATCAAGACAGCAGATTTGGCTTCCAAAATGGCTAGCTTTCTGCTGCATAGGCCAGTCTTCCCATGATCTTTCCTAGCTTTGCCTTCATTTTGTTTGAAACAAACCTGGTTTGAATATGTTGACTGCCTTACCAACACATTTAAAAAACTGTGCTGGTAATTAAACCTTACCTTTTCTTTATAGATCGCATTGTTTACTACACAGTTGCTCTGTATAAAATTCTCATTATCACAGCTGTAAAAAAGAAATAACAAATGAAAGGCAAGAAAAATAGTATAGTACAGTGTATAAGGCATTTGTCTTGCATGAGGCCAACCTGGGCTTAATCTCTGCCATCATATGGTTACCCAAGCCTTGCCAGAATTAATTCCTGAGTTTAGAACTAGGAAGAAGTCCTGATTATTGCCAGCTATTCCTGGCCCAAAATAAATGCTATCAGAGATCTCCATTTAAGAAAAAATCCAAATATTTGCATTTTTGCCCAAATCTAGTGACAGAGTGACTACTTGATCTACAAAGTTTCTCGGCATCGAGTTTTTGTGTGTTTATGTTTCATTTAAATAAAACTGAAATACACAATATAAAATTGTCTCACTTCTTCCATTTGAGTTGTATGCAAAACCCAACCTAAAGGATGAAAATATTCCTAGCGTCACAAATTTATCTAAGCAGAAGTTCCAATAAGTGTATACAATTCTTGTATAATTTTTAATTGAACTTATAATTAAGAAGATTTTACTTTACATTAAGAAGGTTTGCTTTTAAGTTAAGAAGATATTTTACTTTTGTGTGTATGCTAGTGATTTTATTTTAAAGTGACTAGTTTTCTTTGTTTTGAGGATGCTATTGATTAACATCATGACTTGGAACTGGGTGTGGGAAGCCCATTGAGTAGAAGCTGGCTGTTATGCCAAGATTTCGAGGACTAGGTGAAAGGGCAGAAGTGGAGTGGGCAGCTCACTGGTACAGCAAAACAAGAGGAAAAGTGATTTAAATTAACTCTCAACTGTACTTAATTGTGAAGAACTCAATATATGTTTGCCTGCATGCCTGCATATATACTTGGTTATATATTTTGAAAGATAGTGCCTAATTAGAAAAATGAGCTTTATTGTTATGGGGCAAGAATTCAGTGATTTTAATAAAATTCTGTTACAAGAAACTTATTGAAATGGAACTAATTATGATTCCATAAAATAGCCTAATCTGGGTCTCGTGGTCCTGAAATGTGGTGATTTCCAAATGATTCAAGTGTCCCAAATGAATTGTATCAAGTCTGTTTCACAATCATGAGAATTTCTTTCTAGGAATAATTTCTAGAGTAGAGCTAAAAATTGCTCTCAAAGGGAGGTTTTGGGGAGAGCTT
Organism: Suncus etruscus; assembly: GCF_024139225.1. NCBI lineage: Eukaryota > Metazoa > Chordata > Mammalia > Eulipotyphla > Soricidae > Suncus > Suncus etruscus. The sequence continues at coordinate 25,701,763 of NC_064849.1, forward strand.
GGAAAGAAATAAAGCACACCACACTTATGCCCTTATGAAGTTCTTCTACACTCTGTCCCAGAATCAGAAAATATAACTGAAAATTAAAAGTCAGAAACTACAATTGAGGTGAATATCTTTAATAATTAGGATAGATTGCTGTCCTTCCCTATGTTTATCTCTAGTTTGACAGACTTTTCTCATACTTCACACACCTACTTTTTAAACAAAATTGATCAAAGTAAATAGAAATGGCATCTTTGAAGGTGGCATAGTCATAAATCGGGCATCCTGGGGTTCGTATAGCCATAAGTTGAGGTGAATGAAGACATTACTATTTGCTGGGCTTTAGTGGGAAAAAGGTAAAGAACCAGATAATTTATTCATAGTTAATTGACTGCTAAGCACCTGGCAGGTAGGTTCTCTGATGGATATGAAATATCCAGACCAACAGGACAAGAATATTTACTATTACAATAGGTGATCACAAGGAAAAGTACTATTACAATCCTTAAGCAAACTTTCTTAGTTTTGTCCTGTTATTTTTTTTCACAATGTGCAGTTTCTGGAACAAGTGATAATTACCATATCTTTGCAGCTGTGCATAGAACCAATGAATATAAAATATGTATTGCTATGTCACATGCATTCCATCACATTCATGGAGCTGTTTTCATGCAAGTTCAACAGGGGGGGGGATCTGAAACTCAAGATTCTTGAGAATATAAAAGAATTCCTTTCTCTTTGCAAGAAGGAAATAATCAAATGTGACTTGAAAATCAAGTTTGTTGAGGAATAGATAGTTCTAAATGATAGAGTGCTGTTTCACTCATCTAGTGTTGAGAGACATGCAACACATCTTTAGAAAATTAAATCATCTCCTGCTTGCCTGAAGTGAACAAATTGTCTTGAAAACCTGAAAATAGCTACTTATATTCAAAGAAGTTCCTAAAATATGTCACATTAGTCAATATCACCTTTGTTCATTAAAATAATATGTCTTGATATTTTTTTAAATGAGTATAGTACAATTTCAAGAAAAGTTGTACTAAGATATTATATATTTCTGGGTTAAGATATTTGGCAGAAAATATATTTGTGGCTTCATGCTTAGCTAATTGTTTCTGACTTTACCAATGTGCTCACCATATTTTATCTTGGTCTTTTCTGTGACTCATTTGCATTGCTTTATAAATGTTTATTGACAATAGATGAATATCAATGTGTGCCTTATTTACCTTAAAACATTAGGGATATAGAGTTACAATTACTTTTACTATCTTTTAAAAATATTATATACATTAGTGTTGATTTCAATACTATTTACTTACAGATTATTATTAATGTTAGTTTTCTACTTTCTTTTATTATTATTATTATTATTTTTGTCTTTTGGGTCACACCCGGCAGCACTCAGGGATTACTCCTGGCTCTATGCTCAGAAATCACCCCTGGCAGGCACAGGAGACCATACGGGATGCCAGAATTTGAACCACTGTCCTTCTGCATGAAAGGCAATGCCTTATCTCCATGCTATCTCTCCGGCCTCAATGTTAGTTTTCTAGACTGATTAAACTGCTGCTGGTTTTAAATTATTAAATGTCAGAAAAGAGAGGTTCTTGTCCTGTAGATAAGTAGTTATGTGCATCTAAGTGTGTCCATCCGACTCTGACTCGGATTCAAAATGAGTTGAGAACCAGGAACAACATATGGACAAAATATGCTGGTAATTGACACCCGTATCATTAGGGATTAAGTTTATTGGTTTGCTTTGTCGGTTAGTCACATGGTTTTGCCAGAAAGCATGGGAAGGTGCCTCACAGACTCAAATTTTGGCTTCACATCCTCATCTTAATGATCATGAAATCAATAGGCTAGGTTTTGCAGAATTGTGAAATTAATAGACTGGGTTTTGCAGAATTTTTTCATCTTACTGTTTCACCTTCACATTTTTGCCAGATACCAAAATCAGAGGTGAGGATGTGTTTGAGAACTTCGATCAGTAAGATTGTAGTCTCTCAGCTTCAAAATGAAATGAAAGGTTTAGTGTCATAGAAGTTTGAAGCAGGCCCTGGGATTTGACAGAACACTGTAAGCTTAAAGCAGCTGGAATCATATGGATGCCCAGAGTATGTTGCTGCCAGAAGTATTCAAACTGGATAAAGTGGGAAAAAGCAGGCAAGAACAAGGGACATTGAAACGAAACTGGCTGAAAGATTTACATCTGAGCAGGAATGGGTTTGGGGAATTAAACCACACTCTAATGAACTTTGAAGTTGCCAACCTCCTAATTCACAAGTTGTCTCCATTTTCCTTAACCATGAGAGTCTGTTTTAGAACTTGGAAATCCAAAGCCTGTATTATTTGGAGAGTGTGGTCTTTCTCCATATCTGTTCAGGAAACAATCACATCATGTGGTCAGGGCCACAGCCTTTACTCATTCAAAATCCCACATGTAATAGCAGGGATCTTGTGCAGATGGAGAATTAATTGTGCCTCCAGAGAAACTGACAGATCAAATGTGCCAGGATTGGCTACCACTCCAACCCAACATGGAAGGTGGCTTTCTCTCTTACATAATCACCAAAATGTTCTTACCATTTTTAAAAGAGAGCTGTAGAAAATGTACACCGTTCAAAATAGAGTGCTGCTAATTGGTAGCAGAGTTTTGCAAACATTTACACGACAGCTTGGAAAGGCCTAGAACTCCCCCGCCTTCAGCTGTTACTTGTGGCCTTTCTGTGAAATCAACTTGAGGCTCCATCCTAGGGTGAGAATAATGGTTTACAAAAGAAGCACGTTGCTCATTTCATGATGATATTTTTTCCTGTACTGCATGTCATGGCAGCTTCTGCCATTTCAACCAGACTCTGGGTCAGCTATTCAGAAAGAGAAAGGAATAATTTAGTCACCATGATTAATGTGATCTCAAAACTGGACAGAGGAAACAACCTACTATTACCATAAATGCCTCTCCATGCATTTTCATTGAATAAGGTATGAATGGTGCATTGGAAAAGATAGTTTTATTGTAATATTATTCCTTACTGCTCACATTTTGTAATTGAAAAATCCAGTCCAAGGAGTTGTGGAAGAGTTATTATGCCTTTCATGACTGACTTCAAAATTTTTTTAAAATAATATTTTATTTAAACACCTTGATTATAAACATGATTGTGGTTGGGTTTCACTCATGTAAAGAGTGAAACCAGTGCAACATTCCCATCACCAATGTCCCAAATCTCCCTCCTCCCCACCCCACTCCTGCCTGTACTCTAGACAGGCTTTCTACTTCCCTCATACATTCTCATTGTTAGGATAGTTCTCAATGTAGTTATTTCTCTAACTAAACCCATCATTCTTTGTGGTGAGCTTCATGAAGTGAACTGTAACTTCCAGCCCTCCTCTCTTTTGTCTCTGAAAATTATTGCAAAAATGTCTTTCATTTTTCTTAAAATCCATAATTGAGTGAGACCATTCTGTAATTTTTCATTAGTGACTGGTAGGGAAAGTCAGGGATTGGGGCAGACAAGCACACTATGGCCTTTGTTCTCTTTTGGCAAATATGAAGAAAAACAGATGCGATTATAAATAGAATTATAACCCCAAACCAGGATTACTTGGATAACTCAGTCAACACAAGGTTTTACTTAATTTAGTTTTCTAGATGATTTCATTAATGATTAATCATTAATTAATTAATTAATGATTAACTTTGTTAGTGGAGATCCAAAGAGATGCAGCTTAAAGCAAACCCAGAATTTCTTTTTTGCTTTTGCTGAATAATAAGTATATTTCCAAATATTGGCCTTTTTGAAACTTCTGTTTGTATTTTTAATTTCACTAAACCAGGAAACAATTAGTATAAAACTTTTTAAGAAACATAAAAGAGGGACTGGAGTGGTAGCACAGTAGCAGGTATTTGACTTGCATGCGGCTGACCCAGGACTGATGAGGGTTCAAACCCCAGTATACCATATGGTCCCTGAGCCAGGAGAGATTTCTGAGCACATAGCCAAAGAGTAACAAGCTGCCAGGTGTGCCCCTCCCCACCAAAAAAGAAATATTAAAAAAAATGGTCAAAATGGCGAAGTATTTTTACTAGATAGTTGTTTTAGAGGTTCTACCTAAATGGAATAGATCAGCGTTTTTCAACCACTGTGCCGCGGCACACTAGTGTGCTGTGAGATATTGTCTGGTGTGCCATGGGAAAAATTCCAATTTCTTTCGTAACATGTGGCTTCAACTCACAAATAGGCCAATCATTAGATTTATTATTTCATAATATTTATTTCATAATAAAGTAATTATAAAATAATTTCTATTTATATAATTCCTAGTCAAAAGAATTACTTTATGTATAGTCAATATAGGCAATTAAATTAAATTAATTAAAATAAATTAAATATAGGCAGTTAAAATTTTTTAACATTTTCTAATAGTGGTGTGCCTCATGATTTTTTTCATGAAAAATAATGTGCCTTTGCACAAAAAGTTTGAAAAACACTGGACTAGATGGTCAAAGTTCTGAGTCAATCTCTGTCTTTAATTCTGACTGTAGTATTATTTAATTTATATTTTACCCATATAATGTTATTCTTAGGATGAATTGTGAGATTTGTTCCCGTAGCTAACTTTTCTTCCAGAAAAATAATTGCATGGTTAATTTTTTTCTTTACAACCTTTGGGGATATGTATCCAAGGCCCAAGTCACCCCCTCTTGGCATTTCCTAAAAAATGAAACTATTGCGTAATAGAGTTGATGAGAAAACACTTCTCAACATTATTTTAAAATAATATCTTTATTTTGGGTCTGGAGAGATAGCATGGAGGTAGGGCATTTGCCTTCCATGCAGAAGGACGGTGGCTCGAATCCCGGCATCCCATACGGTCCCCTGAGCCTACCGGGAGCAATTTCTGAGCATAGAGTCAAGAGGAACCCAGAGCGCTGCCAGATATGACCCAAAAAACAAAAAAATAAAATAAAATAATATATTTATTTCAACATTTTTCTTTAATTTTAGCCAGTGCTATGTATACTTTGCTTAGAATTTTAAAAATATAAGAATTTAAGATTACTTATTATATTTAAGAGTATACATTTTGATTAATATATCCTCCTATATTTCTAATAAGATATTTGCTTTCTTAATCACATGGAGACATCACAGTCTCCCTTTTTAATCTAAAGCTTCTCAACTAATAAAAATTATAGAAATAATAGTCACTCTTCTTAGAATACAATCTAAGAAGTATTGTTTGTAGGTTCTAAATTTTCAAATTAAAGCAAAAACATTGTTTTTAGAGGACAATTTCTGTTAAATTCTGATGTATCCATAATCATTTTATGAGAACTTCATAGAATTAAATCATTTTAAAATAAACCCATCTTAAAAACCTTTTGCAAACTATAAACACATACAACATTATGTGGTACTCGTGTTTCTATTCTAGTCTATTTTGACTGTTTCTATTAGAGGCAAAGAACACTGACAGATTTATTATTTACCTTTTAGATATTTTAGATACTTAATTATGACCTTTTCTAGTATCACTCATCTATAGATTTTAAGAAAAATAAAAGACAGTATTGTAATTACATCCAGAGACAACAGAGATGAAGGCTGGAAGGACTGGCCCACATACATAGCTTTTCATAAAGATTGTTGAGTGGCATTAGAGAAATAACTACATTAACAACTATCATGACAATGGTAGTGAGTGAACAATAGAATGCCCGTCTCACATACAGGCAGAGGGTGGAGGAGAAGAGGACTGGAAGCATTGGTGGTGGGAATGTTTCACTGGTAGGGAGATGTTTTTTTTTATGACTGAAACCCAATTATAAACATGTTTGTAATCATGGTGCTTAAATAAAGATATTATTTTAAAAAAATGAATTTATATCCAGTAAGAGTGTTTTGGAACTATTTATCAAAAACTTAAATATATATAATATATATACATATATGTGTATATATATGGATATATATATACACACTTTTCTTTTGGCTTTTGGTTTTGGGGCCTCACTTAGTGACACTCAGGGGTTACTCCTTGCTATGTGCTCAGAAATTGCTTCTGGCTTGGGGGACGGTATGGGATGCCAGATGATCGAACCATGGTCCGTCCTAGGTTAGTGCATGCAAGGCAAACTTGTGCCACCACTCTGGCCCCTGTATACTTAATTATATATATATATTTAAATATAAATACATAAAAACTTAAATATATATACATATATATAAATGAAGCCCTATAACTCTAATTATGGTCTCTCTTCTTTGTGAAAGGAGAAAAAATAAAATAAAATGTATTATTCTGACAAAACATATAATAGAAATAAAAGAAAATCAGAGGAATGATTAGTAGGCATCTCATAAATTAAATTTTAGATGTTAATCTAAATCTATCAATTATCATTGTAAGTGATTTTCTCATATGTTATTTGGAAACACTAAGAAATGTTTAACTGATATTTTGAGTGTTTTCTATGATGAGAACTGTACTTGCTTAAATAAAATCTAGTAAAAAATGTCCTTAAAATTGAATATTTTTAACAGTATGGTAGATTTAAAAATTTTATGACTGAAACCTAATCAAAATCATATATGTAATCAGGATGTTTAAATAAAGAAAAAAAAGTTAAAAAAAAGAATAAAGTCAAGTGCATAAAATCTCTAAAAAAAATAACACTGAGCAATGCTGAGTTTGGGCACTTAAAATTTTTTTTATTTTGTAAAACAAGTGACTCATGTCTTTTTAACATTGTTTCTTTATAGTATTTTTATAGGAGTCATTCTTTTAGCTTTTATTTAATTACTAGCATATATAGTTAAATAATGGCATATGCATGATTATATCTTCAGAATTTTAGCACAGTAGCATTATAAAATAAAACCACAATATATGATCCAAAAGTCTACACCTAATATAGATAGTAACACTAAATATAATAAAATTTATTTTTCAGTAATTTTGAAGTTTCAAATGATATAAATTTATGTAACTATGATTTTTTGATGCAGATGTCATAAATATACCCTTGGTTGTTGCAATGGAACACTTTATTTTTATGTTGGAAATATGGTGAAATACTGGGCATTTGTTTCCATTTGGAAATAAAACTGTTCAATTTGTTTGCAGCTCAGTGAAACTCTAGAAAAGCATTCTGTAATGCCAAGTGATCTCTTTCTGCTCCTGTGCTGAACCAAACTATTCTGACCCATTAATATATTACTGTTATTGGGCATTTATCCATTCCTTATCATTGGGAATATGTCACATACTGGGCTTTCACAACCAGCAGATGATGGGGGCAGGAGGGGACTTCAATCAGTCGTAATGAATGTTTTTTTAAAAGAAATTTCTACAGTGAAAAATTAAATATGAATATTTCCTAAATATTTTTAAAGCATAGATGTTACTTAAATGGCATTTTGCTAATGTTCACAGAAGGAAAGATGAAAATTGTGCAAGACTCTTAAATACTTGCATAGCTCAATAATCCTTTGAATTTTCTTTGATTTTACCTACTCTTTCTTTTTTTTTTTTTTTTTTTTTTTTTTGGTTTTTGGGCCACACCCGTTTGACGCTCAGGGGTTACTCCTGGCTATGTGCTCAGAAATCGCTCCTGGCTTAGGGGGACCATATGGGACGCCGGGGGATCGAACCGCGGTCCTTCCTTGGCTAGCGCTTGCAAGGCAGACACCTTACCTCCAGCGCCACCTACCCGGCCCCTACTCTTTCTTAATTTTATTTCTCCACCTCCCTGTTGTTTCTTGGTCCCTCTTTTCTCCTTCTTTCTTTCATCCTCCTTTTTCTCATTCATTCTCTCCCTCTGTCATAGCTTATGCTAGATTTCTACCTTATATCATTTAATTTTTCAATTTTCAGAGGGAACTGATAGCTGAAATAAAGAGGGTCAATGGAAGTTGTCATTCATCTTGCAAACACTGGGCATTAAACAGAGGTAGGCTACCATGACCAATACCTGGTCTTTGTTAATATCTGGTGGAAATAGAGTAGGTTGCCACAAACTAAGAACAGGGGAGAACAGAGCATTTATTATTTAGGTACTGTGAGAATCTACCTTAATTGATGATTATGCTTTCTACTATGGCTGAGGCCATATGATCAACAACTTTGCATTCCAATTGGAGTCCTAAATGGCCAGTCTTCCCATATAAGAAGAATATACATTGACTGAACTTGAACTTTAGTCGTCCTAGAATTATTTTTAAGAGATAATTCAAGATAATTCTGAATAATCCAAACCTGAATCTCACTTTTACAAAAGCATAATAAAATCTTCAACTATCAATATATGTACTTGGAAACGAGCAGGGATAGGGGTTGTTGATGTTTATTGTACAACATGGAACAATTAATTTAACTTTAGGAAACAGAAAGCAATATATGTGATCAAAGAAAATAGGACATGATTCTTTTGGCATTTTAAGTTTTTTGTTTTGTTTTGTTTTAGGGCACACGCTGTCATGCTCAGGAGTTACTCCTGGCTATGCTCTCAGAAATCGCTCCTGGCTTGGGGGACCATATGGGACACTGGGGATCGAACCCAGTTCCTTCCTGGGTCAGCCACGAGCAAAGCAAACGTCCTACAACTGTGCTATTGCTCCAGCCCCAGTATTTTAAGTTTTTAATTACGCCACCATGAGATATAAAAAGTAGTTGATGTGGCTGGAGCGATGGCACAGCAGTAGGGTGTTTGCCTTGCATGCAGGTAATCCAGGACTGACCGCGATTCGATCCCCCGGTTTTCTATATGGTCTCCCAAGCCAGGAGTGATTTCTGAGAGCATAGGCAGGAGTAACTCTTGAGAGTCACCAGGTGTGGCCCAAAACAAAACAAAAGAAAACAAAAATAGTTGTTGTTGATTCAGTTTCAGTCAAACAATGTTCCAACAACCATACTTACACCAGTATTCAATTCCCACCACCAATTTTCTCAGTTCCCTGCTCATTTCCTGTCCATGCTATAGGACATGGTTTTAGAGAGAAATTTATTTTCTTTCCTTGATGTGAATTCACTTGCAGTATTTGTTAAAAACAAAATTATGATTTAATTCAGCTATAACTAGTCAAATTAAATTGCTATGCTGCTAAGGCTCCTTGGATAGTGACATGAACTTTGGTATTCACTGCCCTTTAAAAGAATTACAAGTTAATTTCTTTATTTTGAGTTAACTTGACTTTCCAACGCTTTTCTCTATGGGACATTAAATTGAGCCACTCTAAGAAGCTGAGGTTTGGAGGGTTTATTTTTTTTTATTTTGGTTTTTGATCATACCCATGATGAATACCCTGATGAATACTAGAATCTCTGCTACATGGGGGTAACAATGCATCTGACCTTCACTTTTCTTTTTTATAAAAGTAGGGGTAGGGACCAAAGAAATGACATAGATAAGGGAGTAAGGCACATGACTTGCAAGTGGCTGATTTCAGTTAACTCCTGGAAATTTATATGTTCCCTTGAGCACCACCAAGATTTTTTCTGAGTACAGAGCTAGGAATAGCCCCTGAGCATCACTGAGCATGGGCCCTCAAAGTGGAGGCAAATAATTATCAAGTATTATTAGTTTTATTCATTCAATAAGATCAATGGTATATAAACTGTAAGAGCCGTGTCAACTCTAAGAAACTATGTATTGGTTTTATTGTTAACCTTTATTTGTTTTAATCATATGAATGTAAAAGTCAACCTCTGTTGGCAGTTAATTTTCTGAAAGCTGGTTATAAAACTGAGAAAACAGATGTTGTTATACAAGTAGATTAAAGGATTTTAAGATCATCTCCTGCTTTCTTCTTTTGAAAATAAAGTAGAAGCAGATGGGATTTGCTATTAAATTATTACTGAAATAAAAGAAACTCAGAACTACATTTTGGATTATTTATATATTTTTGTAATTATTATGCATGCCTCTAAATATTTCCCCAGCCTCTTTCTTTAACAGAAAGAGAATTCAAAATACTTTGGTCCCTGGGAAAATCATCTCTGATTACTGTCTATTAAAATCTGGTCCAGGACAGAAATTGAGAAACCTGGGAAGGAAGCCAGAAGACATAGTATAACCTTTGGCAAGTCAATAGGTGTCTGAGACTCAAATGTCCCTACAGGTAATCCAAGGAGACGTTCTACCCCCACCCCCTATTATGGATTTCAAAATTTGAAATTTTATTTTTTGCCTCATTTTGAGAAATGTTAATTCAGCCTATTTTTGAAAAAATGTGGAGGTCCTATATCCTATGAATGCATTGCCACGAATTCTAACATTTCTGAGTAAAGTCATTTCTCAGTCTTCCTTTCATTCTAAGAATTGGTGAGCAGTTAATCTGTTGTCCCCTACGATCACAAGAATTCATATTCCCATGATCTTGCTTGCATGTGGAGTTGGCTCCATGCTTGCTCTGTTTGGTCACTGGGATTCATTCCATAGAGCAGCTGTAGCCCTGTTGACTGGGTTCTCCAGCTCACAGGGATACTGAGAGCTGCTTATGTGATGTCGTGGCCTCCCCGAAGGGAACCAGCTGTCCCTGCAAGTCCCAGAGTCTTCCTTTCCCTAAAATACCACCCAGTTTGCACTTAATTTGACTGTTTTTGTGAGAAAGGATGGCATTTTCTGTTTTGTTCATTATTTTATAAAATATTTTAAAATTTTTTAAATAGAATTATAATAAAACAATAGAATTGGATTAAAGGAATGTATCTTCCTTTCTTTAAAATAACATCACAAAAAATTTAAATAACCAAAAAAATTTAGGTTTTAGAACTATGACCATTTTTTAATCTAACCCTTTTATGGTATGAAAAAGCAATATCTCACACTAAAATCAAAATAGATTCCTTGGATACTGACATGAACTTTGGTATTCGCTGCCCTTTAAAAGAATTATAAGTTAATTTCTTCATTTGTTCTTTGAGTTAACTTGACTTTCCAACACTTTTCTCTATGGGAAATTAAATTGAACCACTCTATAAAGCTGAGGTTTGGAGGGTTTATTTATTTATTTAGGTTTTTGATCATATCCATCAAATGCTTGGATACTACTACTACTACTACTACTACTACTACTACTAGCTTTATGTGTGGGGATCACTCCTAATGGTACTGAGAGTTGGGTGAGCATGTGATGCTCTGGGTCTATCCTGAGCATTCTGCATGTAAAACCTGCACTCAATCTCTTGAGCTATTTCTTGGATCCAGAAACTGATAATTTGGGTGCAGGTTTATTTGAATGGCAGATGAGACACTTGTATTTAAGATCCTGAAAAGCAAAATAAGAAAATAATTCCATGCAATATCTTTTCTGACAACAACACAGACATATTTTTTTTAGTTATTTGCAGTCATTACTTTGACATGAAATCTCTCAGCCTGATCATTAAGCTTGACATCCTTGGTGGGAAAGAACTTAGGTCAGGCACATAATAATATCTACACATGTTGAAGATATTGTGTCAGTATTTCCCAATACTGTGACACTTTATCAGAATAAACGTGTTCTGCTATCAAGCAGAGTGAAACATGGTCAGATTTGCATCTGAAATTTGAAATGTTTCACTGTTTCCCTTTCAGTGTTTTCCCCCTTCTCAGTTACTTGACAGATCTGAAAAGATGTTCAACATTTAAGTTTTATTTGACTTAAAGCAGTGAGGGTAATAGGGGCCTATGACTTGCTATATCACTTTTTAGCTAGTGTACTTAATCTAAGTTAAATGCATCTTTGTAAAAAATGTTTAGGTTTTAGAATTATGAACATTCTTTTATCTATTTTTGGTGTATTCTCTGTAAAATACTTTAATTTTTGTACCTATGTTTTAAGTTTAAATAAATATTCTCAATTCCATTTTATTCTGTAAAGATGTTGCCTCCCATTACCTTCCAAACCCCAAAAATTGTATGAACAGCCTGACTTGAATCAAAATATCAGGCTTTCCTTTTAATATGATAATAGAATATTCCTATTTGGTAGGATGTGTAAGGTTATTTTGGGAGTATGTTCACATTAGTTCTATTAACTTATATGAAATTTTCTGACTGGTCCCAGGTCCCAAAATTAACCTCCTGCATTATGATTAAATAAAAACATTCTGATTTCAGATGGGGAGAGGAGTTTCTTTTCCTGATGCTCTCTCCTAGCATGGACTTGGACTTTCTGTAGTAAGAATTTTCAAAGTAGATGACTCTCTCCACACAGCCTCACTCATATCACCAATAGAAATGGTTAATAATGGAACCTGCAGGCCCACCAGTCATCTAGTTTAGAAAGTATAAGGCCAGACTAGAAATGTGTGTTTTTAGAAGTACTAGTTGTCCTGAAGAACAGCAAGGTTGAACTAGTTGTCCTGATGGACAGCAAGGTTGACTTGGCCCATTTTGTCTCCTCTGGTTACTTTTTATTTTCCTCTTCTGAACCCACTTCTTATACTCAATTTTATCTCTTTCAATGAGAGGTACACATCATATATCTGTACCAGTGCCAGTCACATTCTTGCATTTTATGAATGTTCTCCCTCATAGATATTAGTCTCTGTTTTATAATATATTTTTGTCAATGAGACAGTAATACATTCCTTCAAGCATGTACATATATATGTATACGCACACACAATGACCATTGACCATTGAGTGTATCTATCACCAATTCTGTTCTGTTTTCATCATGAGAAAATGTCTGAAATGTGAGATTATTGTAGCAAAGGGGAATCTGACAAA